>NW_007247934.1:116535-171361 GCF_000164805.1 Carlito syrichta | reverse complement strand
CCGCGCCTTTGGGAGGTTGAGGTGAGTGGATTGCCTGAGCCCGCGGGTTCAAGACTCACCTGGGCAGCGAGACCTCATCTCTACAATAAATCAAAAACTAGCTGGACGTGGAAGCGCGCGCCTGTAGTTCCGGCTACTCGGAAGGCTGAGGCGGAAGGATCGCCGGAGCCCGGCAGGCCGAGGCTGCGGTGGCCGGGAGCGGCCACTGCGCTCCAGTCTGGGCGACAGAGTGAGACTCCAACTCAAAAAAATAATAATAATAATCCTAAATGATGCAATCATGAAGAAGAATGCAAAAGAGAAGAACTAAAATAAATATCCATATACTTATAATTGATTATATATGGCTTTCCCAGTATCACCTATGTGAACCAATTAATTCCTTGGTGGTGTGTATATTTAAGAAGTACTGCAATGTAAATTATTAATATAATACAAATTTCTGGCTGAGTGCAGTGGCTCATGCCTGTAATCCCAGTATTTTGGAAGGCTGAGATAGGAGAATTGCTTGAGCCCAGAAACCTGGGCAACGCAATGAGACTTCACCTCCACAAAAAAAATAAAATAAAATAAAAAAATTAGCTGGGTGTGGTGGCCTGTAGTCCCAGCTACTCAGTAGGTCGAGTCAGAAGGATTGCCCAAGCCCAGGAGGTTGAATTTGTGATGAGCCATGTGTGTGCCACTGGACTCCAACCTGGGCACGAGAGTGAGATGCCAACTCAAAAAAAAAAAAAAAAAATGGATTTCTGGGTCATTTAGGCTACTTTAAGACTAGAATACTCTATCCATAGTATCCTGGCAACTTCAAGTATCCTAGGAATCAGAAGTTGCATCTAAAAATCCAATATCATTCCCATATCATTCAATTAAAAGAAAAGCTAAAATTATGTTGTCCTGGTAATTTATTTTACAGCTAAATAAATTGAAGCAAGATATTAACTGCCAGGAGGTAATCAGAAGCAGAGTCAGAATTGAGTTCCAGTTCTAAGTTTCATCCAGTGCTCTCCATTCTAAAATGTTAGTATGACATATACTCTATGAGATTATGCGGTCTATTCTGTTTTTCAGAATAAAGTTGCATAAATTGAAACAATCTATAAGGTTCTTTTATTTACTCAATGAAAAGAAATTATGTTGTAGTATATCCTCCAAAGCTGCATTTTTCCCTTCCAGCCCATTTGAAGGAAGGAAAAAAACAATAGACACACATAAAGAAATGCTGTCCAACTTTGTAAATGGTAAACACTTTGCATTTCTTATTTATACTTTTAATTCCTTCCTTTTAAAAAAATTGCTTTAATGCATAGATATTAATCTACCTTAAGCACTGCCACTAAAGCTTTAAAAAATATTACAACTGCTTCTTCCTCATAGATATTCTTATTTAATTATCATCTATGGCAAAATTGTAATAAATTATATATACCCTAAATCTCATTTTTGGGCCATAAAGATCAAGATTTTTTTAAAAATGACTTTCCCACAAACTGCTACATACAGTAAGAACACTATTCATTAAGTACCTGGAATCTGATTTAACTAAAAATTTTAAATGAAAAATATAGATTATTTGTGTATCTGAGGTCACATATAAATGAACTTTCATGCTCACATCATTTACAACCCTCCTTCCTCACCACAAGCAAGAAATGCATACTCCTCATTTTTCATACATTTTGGAGTATTAGTAAAGCACATAAATATTCTCACATACTGATCTTCTCAGAGTAAACTCAAATATGTTGGAATGGCATTCCATCTTATGCAATGAAGAGGAATAAAGGGACTCCAAACAAGAAATCTTTTATCATATATAAAATTTCAACTTTCAAAAAACCTTAGTAGACTGAATTAATTGGATTCTAGATTATTCAGGAAATAAGAAAATCAGCCCTATTGGCAAATAAGACACTGAATTGACAGCAAGAACACTATATTATCCATGAACTGGAATATCTGTTTATATTCACAAAGTGTCTTTCACAATTAACAAGCAAGAATAAGGAAAAGGTAATGGAAGGATATGAGGACAGAGGTAGAGTGATATGTAGAAGCCAGCAGCCTGAGTTCAAATTCTAATTGTTTTTTTCCCAGGTGACACTTTAACTTAAGGTCTCTGGCATATACTGAATGGCTACTTCTTTGTTATAAGCACGTTTTCCTATGGTGATCGTAAGAGCGCTTTTTTTCCTATCCCTATTCCTTTTTTCATCCTGTATAAAACTTAGAGGAAGCCGGGCTCGGTGGCTCAGCCTGTAATCCCGCGCCTTTGGGAGGCTGAGGTGAGTGAATTGCCTGAGCCCGCGGGTTCGAGACCCGCCTGGGCAGCGAGACCTCATCTCTACAATAACTCAAAAAATCAGCCGGGCGTGGTAGCGCATGCCTGTAATTCCGGTTACTTGGAAGGCTGAGGCGGAAGGATCGCCAGAGCCCAGCAGGTCGAGGCTGCGGTGACTGGGAGCGGCCACTGCACTCCAGTCTGGGTGACAGAGTGAGACTCCAACTCAAAAAAAAAAAAACTTAGAGGAAATTTCATTTTAGTACACAGTAACAATTGTGGGCCTTTTTTTATTTCTACAATGTGGCATATAAGCACACCTATTATTATGTGTGTGTACAATATGGCCTGACCAAATAAATTTAATCGCTTTTTTGAAGGATCTAGAAAACTCACAAAATAATATTACTCATGTTTTACTAGTTTTACTTTAACGGTTTAGCCATTTTTTTTTAAGTCAGTGTCTCACTCTGTCACCCAGGCTGGAGTGCAATGGCATGATCACAGCTACCATAGCCTCCACTTTCTGGGCCCAGATGATCCTTCCACCTCAGCTTCCCAAGTAGCTGAGACTACAGACATATGTCACCACGTTCCCAGCAAATTTTTTTTATTTATTGTAGAGATGAGGTCTCGCCACATTGCCCAGGCTGGTCTCAAAGTCCTGGGCTCAGGCAATCCTAACACCTTGGCCCCCCAAAGTGCTGGGATTATAGGCATGAGTCACCACACCCAGCCAGTTTAGCCTATTTTGCCAATAGTTCTACCATCTCACAAGGATAAAATGAAATTTTTAATATATCACAAGGATAAAATGAAATGGTGTGTGCAAAGCAGTCAACACCTATGCCTCCTTGTGGTAAGCACTCACCAAATGATAACCACTGGAATTGTTTTCAAGAATCTTTGGTAGTGGAATTCTTGATGCTTATTCTAATTCAAGAAGTTTTCACCATAGCTTTGTAACAACTTTTTATCAATATTTAGACTTGTTCATTTTATTTGCTCACTGAATTTTCTCCACCATAAACACAATCTATATTCTACCTCCTCAACAAAGTTTCCTTATTTTTTTCAGCCCTTGAAGATAGAAAGTCTATCTCTCCCTGTGCCTTGTGTGAGGTAGGTGTTATAATTATTTAATTATGTATAAGAAGTTGAAAGCAGCTTTAAGGAGTTAATAACTAGATGAGGAATATGAAGACATAAAGACTAGAATGAATAACTAGCCATGAGGTGCATTCCAGCAAAGCAATACCTAAGAACAATAACCAAAGGAGAAGTGGACCACTTTCAAGCTGTTGAGGTACCATACTCACCACCTTATGCTCAGCATGCCCTGCAGATATGAGACACTTAATAAGCATTAAGTAAATGAAAGAAATGAAAGAGATGTGGGGTTTTAATAGGCATAAAGCAAGGGCTTGGTCATTTTAGGCAGGAAAAGGTTTGAAAATGCATAAATCACAAATGATAAGTTATATTAACTCATCCATTCAATGCATGTTTACGAAGGTTTTTAATATTTCAAGTCCAGGAATACAAAGATGACAAAACTAGGTGACTACCACAAAAGTCTACATGAGGGACCAATGGATTCATCACAGTACAATGAGGGAAAAATAAAGAAACAAATCAATGCAATTCAATATGATCTGTTAATTATAAACTATGGAATCCAGATGAAAATATCAAAGGGGCTAGAAGGCCTTTCAAATGAACTGATGCTAAAAGTGGGTAACAGGGCAGGTACAGTAGCTCACGTCTGTAGTCCCAGCACTTTAGGACACTGAAGCAGGAGGATCACTAGAGGCCATGAGTTCAAGATCATCCTGGGCAACATAGCGAGACCCCATCTCTATTATTATTTTTTTTTTTAAAGAGAACAGATCAGTTTACCTGAAGTGAATAAATGTGAAGCATGAAATTAGAAGGGTATGAGCAGGCAGGTAGCCTGACTACCAGTCTCAGGTTTTAAACTTTGATCGTTTACATGTGGAATCCAAAAAGAATTTGTCAAGAGTGAAATAACCTAGCAAGTGCTGTATTATTTGAAAATTAATCAGTCATTGTTTTCAGCATAAGATTAGAATCCAGGAAGAAAGGAAATGTATCTGAAAGGTAAGGTTTGGAAAACAGGTTAGCAGGCTCTGTAACTGTTCACACAAGAAGTCATAGCAGTTGGCAGAAAATGGGAGTGGAAATAAAATGGAGCAGAAAAATAGGAATGACATTTGCAAGAAAGAACACCAGTATTTGCTGAAACCAGAAAGAAAAAAGCACTGAAAGAGTTTAAGAAACGTGTATTTCATCTTTGATGTGCCATGGCTTTCAAGAGATCTAAACAGAATATTAAAAAAAAAAAAAAAAAAAGAATGCCACCGGTGATCCCAGCACTTTGGGAGGCCGAGGTGAGAGGATTGCCTGCACCCACGATTTCAAGACCAGCCCAGGAAATTTGACGAGACCTCATCTCTACAATAAATCAAAAAATTAGTGGGGCGTGGTAGCGTGGTACTTGGAAGGCTAAGGGCAAAAGGATCCCCTGAGCCCAACAGGTCAACACTGAGGTGGCTGTGAGCATGCCACTGCACTCCAGCCTGGGCGACAAAGTGAGACTCCAACACACACACACACACACACACACACACACACACACACACACACACACACACAATGCCTATATTAGCCACACATCGCTTTCTATACTCTGTTTCTATAACTCTGTCATGTAATATGCTTAAAGTCTTAATTTCTCCACCACCTGAGAAACTGATATAAAATTACAAATGCATTTCTTCATCCAAATGAGACTCACTTAGTACCTACTATGTATAATGCCAAACGTGTACTGAGCTCAACACTATCAGAAGCTTTGAGTCATTTATCTTTTGTTTGTGCAATAGGACCTTACTCTAAAATAATGCCCTGTAGCTATTTGTAGGCCAAGTATGATTAACCTCACTCAAGAAAATGTGATAATATAGCATTTTTTCTAACCTCCACAAATTGCTCGTTATCAGAACCAAATGGAAAACCACAAAATGCATGAACAACCTACCTTCATTACCAGATGACTCAATGCTGTTTTTTTCAAGGATATTCCTGCCTAACTGTTCCAACTGTAATTCAAGTGATTTATTTAAGTGCTTTATCAATCCCCAAACCTGTGTAACTATTAAAATTTAAACTTCTGCATACAGTATTTCTTTCCATCCTCCCAAACAAGAGTGACTAAGTGCCTAGAAGCCACTGCCATCCTCTTGCATCCAGACATTGTTTTTATAACTTAATATTAACAAAAAAGTCAGGAAAAATGTGACTGAACTCCTGAACCCTGCCCATTCCCAGTTTTTACCTTGGTCTGTAACCCAAAATTATACAAACTAAGACCTTTCTGTCATGAAGGTAAAAAGAAGCACAAAGGTCTTTTGTTCTTTTTTTAACATTCCAAAAAAGTGATTTCCCATTTTCGAGAACAATAATCCTTTAAAGTAGTTGTTTCTAATTGAGTTCAGATGGAGGCATGATACTGATCAGAGATCACATAACTTACCTTAGAAGCCAATAAATAATAATTCACAAAATAAAGATACTATATTCTGCATTAAAAATATTTTTTCTAAAAGCAAGAGTAAAATATTGTCATTGAACAATTAATTCCACTCTATTTTTCTGACTTATCCCTTTAAGGGCCTTTGAGACAACAAATTTTTAGAAATAAATATATTTTTCTCATATACCAACATGAAGTCAAACAGCAGGCAACAAATTTTGTTGTTTACAAACTAAAATAGCTACAAGAGGGAAAAGTGAAATTATTACTGAATCGTGAGTGTTAGTTTATTCAGGTATCCATGCTGAGTGATTCAATATACAGCTATTTATTCAAGTGGAAATGTAGGAGTAGGATTTAGAAAGCAAAATATTCACAGTCTAGAAGTTGGTAAATAACCAAATTTAGCTGAACAGTCTCATATTGGAAAGAACACATCAACACAATTGTAACCAAAAAAGTTATAATCAGATGTTCACCTTGCTAAAAGCTAAGGAATAGTTCCTGATCATTGAGTGCCTAGAACGTGTTGGACACAGTATTGGATAAGGTGCTTTACTAGCTGTTTTATTCCATTTAAACACCAAAATATCACTATAAGACTGATAGTTTTCCATAAAAATGAGAACAAAAAGTTCAGCAGTCCCAATATCTTAAAGACATAAATGGCTAAAAAAAAAAAAAAGTATCTAACCACATTTAACATAGGTTTAAAAAAGTTCATGATCTTTCAAGCAAACATTGCTGCATCTGCCCTTATTATTCCATTAAATACATGAGGGTCCAGTTAACAATTTTATAAGAGTAGACTATTACAGGAAATTCCTAACACAAGTTCAGTTCTGACAGCATGTTTGTAAGTCCAACTTAAGTCCATCAAATTAGTCTAGGTGCCCAACTAACACAATCAGTTACATAGTATTGTATTATTTAACAGGTTATACTGACACCTGTTGGAAGAAGTAATTCATGTGGGCATTGTTAAAGTTCATAACTTGAAGGTTCATATGTAGGGGACTTAGTGTATTCAGCATATAGGTGGTACTAATTCCCATCTCCACTACCTTACAAGAATAATAAACCCTCTTTCTTCCTGTTATTGGTGTTTACTTCTTTCTCTTTAATATGAATTGTCAAGTACTTTAAAACTATTAAATGTTCATTTTGTGACATTCTCATTCATTTTTAAAATTATCAGTCATGTCAGTTTTATTATTAGTGCACAGATAGATGGAAAAATGTAAAGTTCACAAACCTTTTCTTTTTCTGTCAAAGTGCAAAAGATGAGACTACTAAATTGGACAGTGGAGAAAGTCTGACCATATAATTCCCTCAAGTTGAATTATGTCTGTTTCAGATTCAAAAAATCTAGCAAAAATTTTTTTTCTCCATCCTCCTCTTTCATTTTTCTACAGTATACTACAATAGTTTTCTACATTGGTTACTACAGTCACTTTACTACTATGGTTAATCTCTCATTTTATGAAATCAGTAAATATCATCAATAGGCTAGAGGTCTTAACATCACCCTGATCAGAGAAATGTACATGAATAAACCTGTGTCTAACATTCATTGAGGTTTGAGGACACCAAGATTTCTTTTTTCTTTTCCATTCTTTTTTTTTTAACTAACATATGGTAACATTTTCTAGGTTCAACTTTATCTATTTACTTTTTGAGATAGGGTCTCACTCTGTTGCCTAGGCTGGAATGCAGTGGCTCAAACAAGACACTCTTAACCTCCTGGACTCAAAGGATCCTCTCAACTCAGCCTCCTGAGTATCTGGGGGCTACAGGTGCATACCACTCCATATCTGGTTAATGTATTTGTATGTATTTGTAGAGATGGAGTCTCACTATGCTGCCCAGGCTGTAGGTGTAACATTTCAAATTATAAAATAACTTTGTTATTACTTCTATGATTATAACCTATGCTTGGGTCATTCAGGGAAGTTACCAGATTCAAATCTAATATAATAAAAATTTCAAGAATTGCTTTGATTATGGAAATAAAAGTAAAGTGGGATTGAACAGAGAGGCATGAATCGCTCACATGGTGGGAAGAAAAGGAAGGTATGAACTAATAACGATGCTATACTTAAAGGTAACATTAATGGAGACAAATGCCACCAGCAACAGGGCTTTTGTGGTACTTTTTGAAGCAACTGATTATCAATTGACAAAGATTCTTCACAAATTATTAATTCAAACTTTAATAGTCATTCTAAAAGCTATTAATTTTAGCTACTAAATTTAGATTTTGCCTGTTAAGTAATCAGGTTGTTTGAACACGGCAACATTCAAAAGTTTAACAGAATTTCTCCATAGAAAGTACTCTATAACTGACAACAGAGATTAAAATGCCACAAAACAAATCTGGGATCCAATTAAGATGACTATCCTGTCCTTTTGTTGATATTTCCTAGGATAGGTGTTTGAATTAAATAAAATCTGGCAATATCTAACCCTAGGGCATCAAATACTACATGTTTTTAAATTTAACACTTAAATCTCTTATTTATTTTGGATGGCAGCCAGAGTCTACTTGAGTCAATAGTTATAATTTAACCTTCTAAAAAATGTGGAAAAAATCTGAAAAATTTTTCTTTTCTAAGAAATATCATTTTATATGAAAACTACCCATTTATAACACTTAACAGTAAAAAAGAGAATGCACCAAATATAACACTAAACTGAAGTCAGCAATGGTATTTCATGAACCCAATAAACCATCCATCATCCTGATTCCAGGTCACTGCTTCCATGTAATCCCCTTGTCCTCCCAACAACTCTGTTTCAGGAAGACAGTGCTAGACAATCAAGGGAAAGTAAGTCATGCCAGGAACTTAACAAAATTTACCTTGTTTGATTATTATTATTTTTAGTCTGGGTCTCACTCTGTCACCCAGGCTAGAGTGCAGTGGCACAATAGTAGCTTACCTAAGCCTCGAACTCTTAGGTTTAGGCGATCCTTCCAGCTCAGTCTCCTTAGTAGCTGAGACTATGGCAACACCACCATGCCTAGTTAATTTTTTTATTTTTTATTTTTGGCAGAGGTGAGCTCTCACTATGTTGCCTAGGCTGCTCCTGAACTCCTGAGCTCAAGCAATCCTCACACCTCAGCCTTCCAAAGTGCTGGGATTATAGGCATGAGCAACCACACCCAGCCAATCTTGGTTATTTTAACAACAGAATTATTTTTCTTATTTCATGGATAAAGAAGTCGAAGTTCAGAGGAACTAAACAATTTTCCCAATGACATACAACTAGTAATAGTGAAAACACAATTATTAAAACATAGATTTGCCTTGGTTAAAAACTGTGCTCATTCCAGTACCAAGTGGCCTCTTTAGGTCATTTCAGATAAAGATGGTTCTAAAATGACCATACTCAGTTGTTAAAGGAAAAGTCAAGGAACAATAAGAGAAAAGGCAAAGTAAAGAAATAGGAAAGATTATCAGATACAAATTATTTATTCTTAATTAAATCCTAGTAAGGCTGCCTTTATTGACACCTCTTTCTGTATACATAATCCCATTCCAAATCCTTACCTCCACTGTGCCTAGGTTTAATGGGAATGTGAATCTCCTTATGTTAAACGAGAGAGCCAGAAAGTCCACAAGGTCAGACTTGGAAAAGGCAGATTCTTCTAAAGGAGGGCATGGTTAGTACACTACTTGGCCATAACATCTAGAATAATACCTGACACTGAATACATATTTGCTGATGGAATTGATGAATAAATGAAATGAGTGAATGGCATTTGATAAAGAGGATGAAAGAGAGCCAGCGGTCACTATCATATATCTCCCCTTGGGTTTTGTTTTGTTTTGTTTTTCACAAATGGAAACAGCATTGGAATTCAGTAAGCTAAAAAAGTTACAAACTGCTTGTACAATCCTTGAGAGCTTTAAGGACTATGGCATTTGATTCTGTATCACCAGCATCCAATGATGTCCTTTGCACATGGTCAGTACTCAACAGATATTGTTCAAGAAGTGAATAAATAAGCTAAGGATATATGTCTGAAGGATGGGCATTTTTTAAAAAATAAGAATGTAGTAATATTCTCAGCCAAGTTCCCATCAGGTTAGGAAAATCTGCGCAATCTAGAAATCTTCAATGAACTTGGGATGAAAGCTAAAAATTGTCTACAGTAAGAGATAAATAAGAATGACAGCCAAATTTGAGTATGAATGGGCCACAACAAACCTAGAACTTAGTGGAATCATCAAATGACACAGAGAATTCACTACTCAAGCAAACAGCTAGTGGGAGAAAGTAACTTTCCATTAAAGCAGAGAACATTCAGCACAATCAAAAATCAGAATGATCTAAAAAAAAATCAGCCATAATAATAGCAGAAGGAGAAGGTCCTTGCTCCCATCACAGGAGATGAAGGAATGGAAGTGTCTTACACATGTGTCCTTCAACAAATTACTATGAAAAGAAGGAAAACAGCAAGAAAAAGAGAGGGAGGGAGGGAGGACAGATGAATTCCACTAAAATTTGCCTAGTCTGGAGTTCACCTTACTACTCTTTTCCAGGAGCTTTAGTTAATGGGTTCCCTAAAGGGTCCTGTTATGAGATGGTGGTCTTACCTAGTAAGCATTTCTTTAGCACAGATTCAGAAGCCAGAGATAGAAAAACTACACTGAGCCAGGCTCGGTGGCTCAGCCTGTAATCCCGCGTCTTTGGGGAGGCTGAGGTGAGTGGATTGCCTGAGCCCGCAGGTTCGAGACCCGCCTGGGCAACGAGACCTCATCTCTACAATAAATCAAAAAATCAGCTGGGTGTTGTAGTGCATGCCTGTAATTCTGGCTACTTGGAAGGCTGAGGCAGAAGGATCGCCGGAGCCCAGCAGGTCGAGGCTGCGGTGGCCGGGAGAGGCCACTGCACTCCAGTCTGGGCGACAGAGTGAGACTCCAACTCAAAAAAAAAGAAAAAGAAAAACTACATGGGAACATCCTTAGGACTCTTATATAAGAGCTCATAGCAGACCCTGTTCCTTACTCCCAAGCCCTAATGCCATACTCTTCAGCACCCTATGTTTTCTTTGGCAGCACTTCTAAATGTCAACTCATATGATTAGCAGTTTAGTGTTTGTCTCCCTCACTAGACTCATTTCTTGAGGATGAAAATAAAGTCTGTTTTGCTAAGTCCTGTGTTCTGAGAAGCTAACACAGTCACCGGATTTAAATGAATAAATGATATAAAAATTTTTAGGTGTTATTTTTCGATTTTTCTGGTCAATTATAAAATGATTTTGTTGTTTTTAAGTAAATAAAGCACCACATGCCATTCTATACATATATCATATATAATTGTACATTATATATGGTAAAACTGATTTCAAGGAATCTGTCAAGTCTGACACAGTGGCTCATGCCCATAATTCCAGCACTTTGGAAGGCGGAGGCAAGAGGATAGCCTGAGCCCAAGGGTTCAAGACCAGCCTGGGCAACTTGGCGAGACCTTGTCTCTACAATAAATCAAAAAATTAGCCAGGTGTGGTGGCATGCACCTGTGGTTCAAGCTTCATGGAAGCCTGAGGTGGAAAGATGTCCTGAACCCAAGCAGGTCAAGGATGCAGTGGCTGTGAGCGTGCCACTGCACTCCAGCCTGAGTGACAGAGTGAGGCTCCAACTGGGAAGGGAGGCGGGGAGGGAGAGAGAGAGGGAGGGAGGGAGGAAGGAAGGAAGGGCGGGAGGGAGGAAGGAGGGAAGGAAGGAAGGAATCTGACAGCAGTTTGAAATATATTAACCTAGTAGAAAATATACATGAGGTTACATATTTTAGAGTGTAATTCTAAAGGTTAGGTTAGCCCATTCTCCATTTTGCAAATGAATAAACTGGGCCTATCCTGATGAAGTAGTTTTGGGTCCCTTAACCTAAGTACAAATACGTTATTTGAAGTCTGTTATACATCGTGTCATTGTGAGACTTGTGTTTGCCTTATAGCTAAGGCCTACTGCTGATGAAAGTCCCTATTAAAGGCGCTCTGCATGGCGTTCCTTGATTGCACAGAATATGTATAACATATGAACCTAATTATGTTTAATAGCACTGTGATACAGTAAGGTCCTCAGGGTCTGCAACACTAAATAGCCCAAGAGGGATATGCCTTTTGAGTTACTTATGTTCTTTTAATAATTATTCTAGAAAAGTCTCCTCCTTTTTCTGTCAAGTTATTAAATTGTCGGTTTTCATTGCTTTCAGCATGCCTGCCTCACAAATTTATTTGCTGGTTTGATCTTCCATAGGCTTGGATATAAAATAATGAAACCATTTAACAGGTAAATATCTGGAGTAAATTAACTCTGGATAAAGAAGGCCTAGGCGTAGCTATTGTAAGTCAAGTATGTGAACATTAGTTCCTGGACATTTTGGCATTTATTTTGGGCTCTCAAATATCTTTCTGACTTACCTTCTAGCTTTTCTGACTTACCTTCTAGCTCTTGGTTGTCATCCAGATAAGTGAGACTTTCACAAAAAGCCTGTTACAGGAGTTAGAAGGAGAAATGGCACCAAAGCTCTAGCTCTTTGGTTTTGACTCAATGTTCTCTTAAAAATGAAGCTTATCTAAGTAAATGATGTGTTACATTTTTAAATTCATAATGTATAGTTCTTATATAATGTTGCAATAAATCCTTGACTTTTATAATAATGCTCTGTAATTTATAGGCACTTACAAATATTATTTCAATTGATATTCCATAAATATTTTATTATTTATCTCATTTTACAAATAAGAAAGCTGTATCTGGGACGTTCATGTGACAAGCTTCATAAATGGCAAAACCAGTAAGTGGCAGACATGAGATTCAAACTCTGATTCTTATATGCCACGACTCTTCTGACAGGTTTGACAATATGAATTGGTGAAGGAGAGCTAGTCTACAGAGGCTAAAATTGGGTGTGTATTTGCCGAGTTCCCAACAATCATGACTTTATTACTTCCCAAAATGCATATTCCTAAACCAGGACACATTTTCAACAAAATCTGTTATGCTTAAACATTTTAAGTGCATTTAAATATTTTCTGCACACTTTAACTTCTCAACATGGCACATGTCTGGCCTATTTTACTCTCAAACCAGAAAAGGGAAAGTCAAATCAATAGAAGAATGTTAAGCCTCATATGAGGCACTGTAATAGTCACTATTATTTCTGAACTCACAATGATTGTGAGATCTGGGGCTGCAAAAAGCTAAAAGTGCTGCATCATTTCCTTTCATGGAAAAAGTCTGAGGCTTTAAGGTATAATCTTCTATAAGAGTAGGCAATAAAAACTAGCATTGGGGTTGGGCACAGTGGTTGATGCCTATAATCCCAGCACTTTGGGAGGTAGAGGCAAGGGGATTGCCTAAACCTAGGGGTCTGAGACCAGCCTGGGCAACTTGGCAAGACCCTGTCTCTACACTAAATGAAAACAAATTAGCCAGGCGTGGTGGCACACTCCTGTAGTTCCAGCTATTTGGAATGCTGAGGTGGAAGGATTGCCTGAGCCCAGCAGGTCAAGGCTGCACTGGCTGTGAACATGCCACTGCACTCCAGCCTGGGTAACAGAAGGAGATTCTGACTCTAAAAAAAAAAGAAAGAAAGAAAAAAAACATAATTCCTCCCCCAAAGAAGAAAAACAAAAAACAAAACTAGCATCAGGGACACCCACAGTGTGCTCTCCCCCTTGATCCTCTGAAACCATCACCTCTTGCCTTTTACTAACCAGACTAATTATTCTGATGGTATTGATTATTCTGACTTGTGTCTTATTGCCACTGAACCTCCAATTTCAGTATAAAATATTCACTACTCCTAGAAAGGTAATACGTTAAATTGCTATTAGCCATTAAAGCATAGCACTGAGCAAATTCCTTTGATCTCATTCTTCACTGCTGCTAACTGCATCTGTTAGAAACAAGATAATTTTAATTAAAATAAAAAGAGAGAGAGAGTTAGGGAGAAAAGGGAATTTGAAAGCATAAGGCAGCCTGAGTCACAGTAAGGTTAACTGAAGATGCTACAGTTGGTTCCTGGCCACAGGATTCTGAAGAGGAGTAAAACAGATGGAGGAGAGCAATGGAAAGCTTGTGGAGGTACGGGGGCCGGACTGCTGAGGGGAGAAGAAAAGAAAGGGAAAAATAGGAAGAGATATCAAAAGGCCAAATAGAAATGTAACAATTTTGACTAATGCTGGCCATATTGTAAAGAGATTATGAATGTCTATGAAAAAATGATATTGACAAATTATTTCAAGGGGGTTAAAACATTTTGTTCAAGATTGCCTGCTTTACAGACTCAGTACAAATGCTTATTAGTGAAACCACTAATGTATAAAGATTATTTATATTTCTCAAACAAAAATGGTATTGTATCAACTCTACTGGGTACGCTTTGTCCAATTTGATTTTCTAATTAGCAATTCTTAGCATGATTGAATGCTAAATACACAGCTGTGTAAGGCTTCAGCTGGTAGTAACCAGTAGAGCCTAATACTGACTTTTTAAAGAGAATAACAGAAATACTCAATACTGGATATAAACAATTTGAGGTCCTATTCAACCGAAAGAAGTCAAGTTATCAATAAAAGTCCTTATTACATACAATATGTGAATAAAGCTAATAGCTATGTAGTATTTGTCATCTCTGTTGAAAAGGTATGTGGACTAAATAGAAAATAAACCTAGTCTAAGTAGTTTATTCAGTTGAAATCACGTATAGAACACACTACACATGATTTCCATTAAAGTGTAATTTAAAGAGACTTTAAATTTATTACCAAACAAGTCTAGAGAGATACATGATGCCATCTATGTTAAAACAATACTATCAGAAGCTCACATGTGTTTTAAAAAATTATTTTTTTTGCATTCAACTAAAATAAATTGTACATAATCTAGTACATAAAACTTCTCTTTTCTTTACCTTTCTTCTTCATAATATCTAACACTTCTAAATAGCTGAAAACAATGGAGACTTTTTCATCTTCATAAGAGAAACTGACCCAGATTACATATCACCATAAATGTCTATTCTTTAAATCCATAAAGATCTAGTAAATAAGTCTCACTTGAAGATTTATTTACAAAGCAAGTTACTGAAAACTCAGCTAAAATAACTGAGTTATAAAACAAGTGCAAAAAGAATTTAAATTTTACTAAAATGAAATAAAATTTGCAAGGGCTTTAAGCATTTCCCTATAATTTCAATTTTCACCTTTTGTTTGTTTGACTTTGGTTCTGCTAAGATAACTGCACCAGAAATAAAAATGTTTTAAGAAGTCAGTATTTTAATGTATGTATGGTGCTCAAAATGTTCTCTTTCACACCATGACTAAAGTGGAAGAAACTTTAAAAGCCAGTCCAAGCCCCATCAGTGTCCCACCCACAAGTGAAACAAAAAAGTCAAGTGATCTTGCCAAGGACCATACATTCACCTGGTTCTCAGTGAGGTCGCTGTCAACTTTGCCAATGGTCTGATGCAACAGATGTAACTGGATTGTTAAAGGAGAGTATGGATTTAGTAATGTATTGCTACTTATTTACTTAGCAACAACTAAAATTGTCTAGTGACATATAACCATAGGTATACCCAACTAACACATAGAAACACTTGATTCACCAGCAATGATAACAGGTGGACCTAAAACACCACTTTCTCTATTTATCCTTTACTAGTCAGGATTCTAAGAATTCTTAGGGACCCCTCTTCCTTTATGCAACCTCTAAAAGATGGAGTGTTGGGAGTACTATGTCTCTCTGCAAGTAATTTCATTTATTTCCATGGTTTTAATACAATCTCATGGAAGATAATCCCTACATCTGGATACCCAATCCTGGCCTTGCCTATCACCCCCATGCTCACATACTCCAGCATCCATTTCAAATTTGTACTCCTATGTCCACAGGTTTCTCAAATTCAACATGCCCCAAACTAAACAATATATTTTTTCCTCAAAATTGTATTGGTTCCTCAGTCTTTCTCGTCAAGGAAATGCCATCCACTAGTTGCTCAAACTGGTTGTTTTCTTAGAATTGCCTCTCACCGAACTCCACCCTATCAATTCTGCCTCCAAAATTTATTTGAGATCATCTCACTCCTCACCATCTTTCAGCCACCAACCCACCACCACTTAGCTACTGCAACATTCACCCAATTAATCCTCCCTATCTCCTGTCTTCTACTTTTAATAGTACTTTCTCCACAAAGTAGCCAGAGTGATCCTTTCTAAAAGCAGATCCAATCACGTAAAAGCCTCAGAAAAGAAATCCAAACCCCATTCAGTATACAAGGGCCTGCATGATGTAATACCTGTTCCCCTCTCTAAACTACCTGAGTCCTGTGCCCTAGACTCATGCCACCACTTCAGTCCCACTGATCTTCAAAATCCAAGGCCCTCCCCACTTCAGGATGGTGCTCATTATCTGGAATGCTCCCTCCATTGGTTGGCTCTACCTTCTCAGGAGGCTCTACTCGGATCACCTGAAAAGACCTCTTATTCTCTATCCCTGCAACCTGTTCGTTTCTTTCACAGCAGTTCAGCATTGAAATTATGCATATTATTGAGTTGTTTCCATCTTCCATATTTCCTTCACTAGACTGGAAGCAGTATGAACAAGGAAACTATGATGTGCACTTAACATTGCTAGCTTAGTGCCTAGCATATATTGGGCACCCAATAAATCTGCACTAAATAATATATAACTAAATGGTTATCTATCCTTTTTTTTTTTTTAGTAGCTATCTCTTTGTGATTTGCACAACCTTTTCACTGTTACGTATGTGAAGAAATTCTAAAAGAACTTGGCAGTGAAGAAGAAAATGTCAAGCCAGTTTAGTTGTTCCTCACCAAGGCTTGAAAACGGTAGTCAGAAGATTAATAGCCTCAAGGTTTTAAGTCACTTGAGTGGCTTTTCACTGATACAAGGTCTGAAAGTCTATAGTGTAACAACAATTGTATCTCATTTTTGCCAAACAAATTGGGCAAGTGCATCAGTTATTACGTTAATTCAAAACATGTATTAAGGCCCATACTATGCAAAGCCCTGAAGTAATAGCTAAGAGTGTGAGTAGGACAGAAAGACTGACCTGAGATCCCTGCTCTCAAAAGATTTTTGTTGCCCTCATTATAATTTCTGAAGGATTTCAAATTTTTTAGAAACTAATGTTTTTCTTAAGTATCTATGCACATTAAATCTTTTCAGCCGCTTTTTCTCTGAATCTAATTCAGTATAAAACAATTCAACATAAATTTATTAAATAATTTCTATTTTCAAATAAGTCTGAAATCATGTCAGCTTACATTGACAATTTTATTATTTACCATATCATATATCCAAAAGAAAAAACAGTATAAAAAACAAATCAAGGGAAAATAATATCTACAACATGGCATTAACTTTCCCTTCCTACATCTGAACACCAAAATTCTCCTGAAAAGCTACCCTGTCAAAAGTCAATCATGTGAAATACTATTACTAAAGACCACTTTTTTTGTTGTTGTTTTTGAGTTGGAGTCTCACTCTGTTGCCCAGACTGGAGTGTAGTGGCCACTCCTGGCCACCGCAGCCTCGACCTGCTGGGGTCCGGCGATCCCTCCACCTCAGCCTTCCAAGTAGCTGGAACTACAGGCGCGTGCTCCCACACCTGGCTAATTTTTATTTATTTATTTATTTATTGTAGAGATGAGGTCTCACCAAGTTGCCCAGGCAGGTCTCGAACCCGCAGACTCAGGCAATCCATTCACCTCAGCCTCCCAAAGGCGCGGGATAACAGGCTGAGCCACCGAGCCCAGTTACTAAAGACCACTTCAATAGGAACTCTGCTCTGAAGTAGATTAACATTTTAGGATAAAGGAAGACAAGCCTATTCGCCTTTCTCTCTTTCTCTCCTGTCTTATAGGATTTCAGGTCTCACAGCACTCTCTAGAATGGATGCTTTATTAACCAAAACTGACTGACTATATTTACATTAATAGAATCAGAATTCTTAAATCTCCTACTAAAAGTGGTTCCTACAAATAGCAATAAAGGCTGCTTTAATGAAAACAAGGAAGAATTGAAGATCATTAGTTCTGAAGTCCTTACCTATTACTAACATAAATGCACGTGGCCATTCTATTTAGATCTATATTTTAAAACAAGAGTTGACAATTCAATAGCATCATCTTAATTTCACAAAATGGAACTGCAAGGTAAATAGCTGTCCAGACATACAATGAAAACCAGGGCTTTTCCAGTTTTTGAAATGTAAATACAGGCAAATTTACTTTGGTACAACTTACACTAAAAATGATTTTCTTAAACAGATAAAAATCTATAATTTCAAGAAAAATTTTCCTCATAAAAAATAAGGTACATAATGCAATTAAAATGTATGGATCTCACATGGGTTGTTTTAGTTTAGATCAATGGTTCTCAAAGAGTGGATGTTCCTCATACTAGCAATAACAGCATCACCAGAAAACTTGTTACAAATTATTAGACCCAACCTAGACCTCCTTGGGGATCGACAATCATGTATTGATAAGAATGTCATAAGATTCCTATCTAAACAATATCCTATCTAAAAAAAACTGAGAAGAGTGAAGGAGAATACCAACAATATAATGGGACATACTACACAAATATAAGAAGACATCGGGATAAAGTCTGCACCCCTAGCTCTTAGAAGAAAATATTATACTTTTTTTTGGCATGCTAGGTTATCTAGTCTAGTTCATCAGGGTCTGAGTGTAGAGGAGAATCTGAGTAGAATCTCTGGCTAGACAGAAAACAGCCATTGATTTTCCTAGAGTTTTCCCTAAGCTCCCTCAAAAATGAGAATAACAGAATCAGAAGGATGAACAGGTATGAAGCCAGCAGAAAGTGGCTGGAGTCTCGGTTCCTCCACTGAAAGGCCTGAAAAGCCACAATGTCACTGAAGTTAATGAAGCCAGTATTCTGAGGTACCACAAAGCTACTCCCTTAATTCTTTTTAACCCAGAGAAGCTATACCCAGCAGTTTCTGCTTCTTTCTCAAGACACTCCATAGGGTCAAGGACCACATATCTCATGCAATTGTCCTCTTCCTTCTACTTCAGTGATTTAAAAGGGTTTAGAATAGACAGACAAAAAATCTCCAAGATGAAAGCAGAAGTTCCAGTGTCAACTGCCAGAATGATTAAAGGTGAAGCCATATATGCATCCTGTACATTCTTCCTATATCTCTACTCACCCCCTGAAACCATCCTTCGACTTGCCATGTGGAAAAGAAGGGATCAGTGATTCACTAATCACAACCATTGTCAGTTATAAGAGTTATTACAGCAATAAGAGCAGCAATTACCACCACCAAGGATTGCCACAGTTCTCCTAAGTCAAAGACTCTCTAAGGTAAGTACTGCCATCATTTTAAGTACCACCTTATTTTAATGAGGCTGACTCTTATTTCAAAAGAGTCATATGAAGACCAATATTAAAAGCCAGGACCAGCTGGCTGAAAAAGCTACTTGGCACAACAATGCCCAATACCTTGAAAGCTGGTTTAAAATACCCCATAAACTAGCTCTTCACAAGTTCGTGCTCACTCCATCTTCTCTATCAAAATCTGTACTCAGGAATAGATCTGAAAGACTCATTGGCAGTAGTGATTTTAATTTCAAAAATAGAACAGTTTGGCTTGGAATGAGAGTATTTGTAAAGAATATCATACCAAAAACTGGTACCAACAGCAATTTAATTGAGAAAATTATTTTATGAAAATGATCAGTTAAAAATATTTCCTTTGTCATTGCCAGTGTTTGAAGTAATAATGAACAATTCTTCAGGGCACATTAAAGCTTAAAGACAACAGTGCATTGGGGTGAGTGTTTAAAATTCATGTCAGATCTAGCAATATCAATTATAAACAAGTTTGTTTAAATCTCTTTGTATATTTGGGCCTCCTATCATATCAGGAAATCCTTGTAAGCCCATAACATGTACAGAGGCAATGAATAAGCTATTTTAAACTACAATGCTGCTGAGAAAATTACCATGTCAGTGAACTGAACAGTAAGTCATTGATGGTTTCAACATGCCTGATTTACTCCCTATATAGATTCATTTAGCAAGGTACTCTGGTTTTTTACTCAAAATGAAGACAGAATACATTATCTACTTATACAACTTTTGCAAAAATACATTAATGAGTTCCCATAGGGAATCCATCATTTCTACCAATCTATCATATTGTGGTGAATATCTAAGATCAGAATTAGTAAATGGAATTAAATGATTAGTCTTTTCCAAACATTATAGTCCTTAGTTTTCTGAGCTCTCACATAGCTAATAGCATAGCACAGTACTACTATATAAAGACATTCTATAAAATGATTTGTGAATGATGGTATCCAAAATGAGAAGCCAACTATAGAGAAAATTTGTTTTGATTAAATAATACTTAAAAACTTCCATTTTATTCAATATGATATAATGTTTATAATCTTATCTCCAGCTTTAAATTTCAAGAGATAACATAACTTGAAAATGTAACATACTATTAAAATATTAATTTTTCACATCTGCTACAACCATGAATCAAGTCTTTTGCTCCCAAGAATGCTAGTTCCATATCCCAGCCTAGATACTTCATTCATTAATGGTGAAACGAGCTTTCAATCAAACATAGTAAGTAATGGCTTCTATATGAAACAATGAAAACTGAATATGGAAAACCATTGTTGTATTTCCTGGTTTCATTTTTCTTTTCATAATCTGATCCTCTCACATGTGGCTAATCAAATGAATCTGTCGTTCAATCTCTCTGTGTTGTCAAGACCCCTCTGTGAGGGAATTTCAGCAAATGATACACACTGAATATCTCCTGACCCTGTCCTTGATCCATGATCTTTCTTGTCTCGGTTTCTCTTATCTTTTTGGCATCTCTCCCCATGGTCATGCTTCCCTAAACTAAAAATATGTCTACAACTGGTAAAATGAAAATGCCCTTTATACTCATTATGGCAACAAAGCATTTCTGAAGAGCACCAAAAGTGCCATGCTACCTCAAATCACCTTTCCAGAAAGTAACAGCTGGCTTGACTTTCGCTAACATTCCTATTTATATGCATATTTGGAACAAGGTATAAACCATTTTATTTCACCAGTTGGGTAATGTATGGTTATCTTCTTTTCTCAATATCAATAACATTAGGGAAGCTATTCTAATTCATTAAAATAACTTAGCCTATAATTTTTGATTGCTTAATGGCTGGGATAGTTATGTAGATATAATTTTAAATAAATAGATAATGGTTATAATATTAACAACATTGTAGCTAAATCAGCTATTTTTTACAATTATTTCTATTTGATACAATTCATTTGATATGAAACATTTATTGAGTGCCAACCATTTTCCAGGCACTCAAGGGGTACAAAAATGAATAGATGAGGTATCCACTCTTTGAGGTCCCCACATTCTAGTTAGGAAGACAGCCATGTTAAAAAAATAAATAAATAAATAAAACAGTTAATGTACAATTTGTTAGGTCAGAGTTCAGGACTCTAGAAGCTGAAAAGTGACAGATATCAACTGGCAGACATTTCAACCAATGGGAAATCATCTAAAAATCACCACCTGAAACATTTTAACTCTAATAACTGATAGACTCCCTAAGTAAACATGTACTATTCTCTGGTGGTATTATTATCCTCTAATACAATTATTCAAAGCAGGGCTTGTGCAGTGGCTCATGCCTGTATCCCAGCACTTTGAGAGGCTGAGGCAGGATGACTGCTTGAGGTCAGGGATTTGAGACCAGCATAGGCAACATAACAAGACCTCATCTCTACAAAAAAAATCAAAAAATTAGCCAGCAGTCTCAGTTACTTGGGAGGCTGAGGCAGAAGGACCTCCCAAGCTCAGAAAGTCAAGGCTGTGGTAAGCCATGATTGTGCCACTGCACTCCAGCCTGGTGACAGTGAGACCTTGACTCAAAAAATAAAAATAACTAAATAAATCTAAATTCAATGAGAAAAATCTGAATTTATTCCTCTGGGTGACATAATTTTTACTCTTTTGGGTGACAGAATTTTTAGTATGTAGTGTCAGAGCTAGAAATCAAAAATTTAGCAGAGTTATTCCAAGTAGCTATTTTCAGAGGTAAGACAAGAAATAGTTTGAATAGAGAAAATTCTGAAACAAGCCTTAAGTTTCCTGGTAAATAGCATCAGATGTAGAAGTAAAATCAAGAGAATCAGCCTGAGGTTAGAAAACCCACTTCAATGATAGATATGTGTATGGCTTCTGCTAGTTTGAGACACCCAGTAAAAAAACAAGGTAGGGTAAACAACAGAACATTAAGGGATTCACTGATGGCTCAACCAGCAAAAAGAATTTAGGTTGACATACAGATTTTCTTAAATTGCCATTAATTATGTCTTTGAAATGAAATTATAACAGGCTTGCTTTCCTTAAAACAGTATCATTTGCTTACTAACTTAAATAAGTTGACTCTCTACTTTGGTAGAAGTTACTATCTCACTCTCATTGTTGGACATTAACATTCTAGTGGTTATGACTACCCAGAGGAGAACTTCTATTCAATTGGCTTATATTTATGAGTTCACTGAACCTAACTTAAACAAAGAGACTTGTAATTGTGCTATTCTGCTTGATCAAAAGTAAAATCACTTACACTCATTAAAATTAGCCATCTAACTATATTCTACTCACATATTATAGTTATTAGTTAAGAAATCGATTTCCCAGCCAGTCTGCTGACCACATGGCAGAGTGGCCTTTTGGTATTACACAAATGCTCACTGAAAGCAGAAATGTGTTCCAGGGAAGTAGAAGATCCACAAATGAAAGGATCTTGTAAACTCTGTGCCCTAATCACTTTTTAAAGTACTACTAGTTATCAAAAGATAACCAATCTTATATATCTACCAAAAATCAAAATGGACTTTTATATTTTAGAAAAATTACCAAGGAGTTCAGCAAACCTTACTTCTGGTAGTGGGCTGGCCGGTTTGGTTAGGATTCCTCCTACATAGACAACATTAGGCAGAGTGGGTCTTGGAAACTCCAGTGCTACGTCAGTACACAGCATCCACAGGCTGGACCCATGAACCAAATCATACATGGTCTTCTCTGGCAGCAGGTTGTACTTCTGCATTATCCTTTCGTATTTGGGAAGGACCAGAAAGCTGACCCCTAATCTGGAAATGAGGTAAACGCCGGTATTTTTCATCCTCTGCAGCAAGTTCATGTGGTCTGTGAGGAGTGAGTTAAACTCTGGGACGTAAGCTAATGGAGCAGGAGCGCCCACTTCAGCAGGATACCAAAGGCCAGTTGAAAATACAGCATACTTAACCCCTAAAAGATGAGCTATCACAAACCCACACATGTCATTAGGGTCTACCAGCAGCAGGTCAAACTTTTCTTTCTTCAGACCCTGGATCAGGGCACGGTTGCCAACCATCATGTCACAGTTCTTAGTATAGTGATCCAGTATGTCAAACAGTTCAATTGCTGTCAATCTCCCAGAGAAAATATTCCTCATTTTGGACTGCAGGAAAGCATCCGAGGTGGTACTGTTAAAGATCCCTGGATAGCGCTGGAGGCTGTAATGATTAGATGGAGCGATGTCTCTGCCTTCAGAGAGGAGGAACACTGTACGGTGTCCTCTCTCGTGCAAGGCTGAGGCTAGCGTCTTGAAAATGTACATATGGCTTTCGAACATAATTGGCGGCACGATGATGATTTTGGCAGCCTTCGCTATCCCAACAGCACTCCACAGGAGCATGAAATATGGAGTGTAAGACTTCATAGCTGTAATGACAACCAGAGAACAACTTAAAACAGAATATAAGGCTTACCATTCAAAACAATCATTGTGATGATCCAAAAATTGTCTAAAAAAAAAATCACTATCCTCACGATCCAGTATAATAGCAACTACCCACGTGTGGCTACTGAATAATTGAAATATGGCTGGTGTAACTGGCACTAAAACAGAAATTTTATTTAATTTGGTTACATGTGACTAGTGGCTACTCTACTAGAATTAGATTAAAAAGTACATTGATTCTAGAAGTCGCTACTCAGAAATACCAATATTCATGTGGAAAAATACCTTCTAAAAATAATATCTTCTAGATCTGTGTATGTCATCATAAAATGATACTGATTATCAATAGAGGCATCATTGATACAAGCATCTTATTCTGTCATTTAAATAAAAAAATTAATTATGGAAGATGACATTAGCACTGTAATCTCAGAAACATCATTGTGGTAGATAAGAGAATGACTAACACAACTAGCAACAAGTACTGAGATTCTTGCTAACCCAGAATTATTTGAGTTCGTCTATTGGAAACATGATTTTCTGGCATAATTATATTGTACCATATCCCAATTTCACATTGTGTTTTGAAAAGTTTCATAATTTGAAGTTTTATTTACAAAATACAATATGGTACCATAATTTCTTAACAATATATAAGCACTTACAATTTTGTGTTCATCAAAACACCCAAATAAGAATTCAACCATACATTGGTACTGAAGTTTCCAGCTATCACATGAGGAATTTAAAATTTTAATTATGTCCCATCTTTTTCAATATATGACAGCACTTGACATCTAAAATGCCAAGAATATAGTTTTTTTAACGTAAGATGATTTTTTTAACCTTGTGTAAAAAAAATCCTATGTCTATAGTTTCTTACATAATAACACTAGAACAGGGTTCACGGGACTTTAAGTGCAATAATATCCAAACAATCAAAAGTACATGAATTCACTCTTACCAAAGATTTTCAAACCCAGAAACTTGGCAACAACTTAAAGATTCCTCTATTACATTTAATACTTAGCATAATTCTTACTGTTCTAGCTAATATAATAGGAAATGAATGAGGTATAAATATTAGGAAGCAGGAAATAATTAAGATTTACTGATAATCATAAGATTTTTTTCATGAAAAACTCTAATAAGTTAAGTAAAATCAAGGCAAAGTAATAAAAAAGTCAAGAAGATTCCCAGTTACCCACACCACCACACACAGATACCCTAAAAGCTTTAATCACCAACAAGATTTTATATGTTAATCCATTTATTTTTCAGAAAGACATTGGGAATTATTCAAAAATAATAAATTTTGCCAGGCGCAGTGGCTCAAGTCTGTAATCCCAAAACTTTGGGAGGCTGAGGCGAGAGATTGCCTGAGCTCAGGGGCTCGAGACCAGCATGGGCAACTTGGTGAGACCTCGTCTCTACAATAAATCAAGAAAAATTAGCTGAGCATGGTGGCACACACCTATAGTTCCTGCTACTTGGAAGGCTGAGGCGGAAGGATTACCTGAGCTCAGAAGATTGAGGCTGAAGTGGCTGTGAGTGTGCCACTACACTCCAGTCTGGGCGACAGAGTGAGACTACGATTCAAAACATCATCATCATCATCATAGTAATAATAATAAATTTCTAAGTTGGGCACAGTGGCTCATGCCTGTAATCCTAGTACTTTGGGAGACTGAGGCAAGAGGACTACTTAAGCCCAGGAGTTCAAGGACAACCTTGTCTCGAGTAAATTTTAAAATAAAATAATAAATTATAAAAAACAAAAAATTTCTAAAAAGACAAAAATCCCTATTTTTATGAAACTTGCATTCCATTGGAAGAAGAGAGAAAATATAAGTACATAAACAAACAAAAATACATACTATATAGCCATTTAGAAAATATTACCAAATTCAGACCCTTGATATCTATTTCTCAAAAATAAATATTTTAGTCATTGAATTTTACAGAATTAACTTTACAGTCTGAGGTATTCAATATCCTAGTTCATTTGAAACTGTAATATATATATTATATATTATATATTATTTATATATATATATATATATATATAATTTTAAGGAACTATTTTTTTCTTTCTTTGAGGTCATGTTGGGAGCCAGCCATGGAGGCCTGCCTAAGTGTTAGGATCCAGGCGGGCTGTGGACCTTGAGACCACCAGGCTGGTTCAGAATCTGAAGGCCCATTCCCTCCTCCTTTCTTTGTTGTTTAGCATTACCCACTGGCAGGGACTTTTATGATCTAAGCATGAAGTTCTGAGAATATGACAGGCATGGCTGACTCTAGAGATCCAATGTTCCTGTTTCTCACAGACTGTGGTTTCGGCTTTAAACTTAACACAGTTCAAACTCAGATCACATTTGGGAGCCTTATACATAATACAAGCTTCTTTATAAGTATTAAAAAATATATTTATAAAATTAGTATATACATTTAGAGGGCTGTTTCCAGCATTAGATGGTATAGATTATTATCTAGGGTTACCAGAAATGGCCCAGCACAAACTTTGGGCTGGGCCACATTCTTTAGGAACTGGTCTGACCTATAATTAAGAGTTTTTTATAGTACAGGTAAAGTTAGCACAGAATAGAAAGGTATTAGGATTTAAGTCAGTCATTAGGTGTTGGGTATGCATAAGTTTTAGAAGTTATTGATTATTAGAATTTTATAATGTTAAAACTGTTGTATTGCTTTTGAGGAACATAAACCAAGCATAAGGAACAGTGAGATAATTTTGGGATTATCCTTCCTCATGCTTGGGGAAAATGCCTGGTGGGCGGGCATGCCCCCCGACCCACATGGCTTTGTGTTCATGTAAAACTCTTGTGATTTGATTAAGATTGTCCTTCCTCATGCTAAGGAAACGCCTGGTGGGTGGCGGACGCCCCTCTCCTACCTGGCTTTGTGCTCAAATGAAAGTCTTGTGATTTTAACATGTAAAAATTTGGGATAAAAGACTCACGGTTGGTCCCAATAAACGGCTTCTGCTCATTTCACTGAAAAGTTGTCCACTTTCTTTCTTTCTCTTTATATCTATCCCTCCATCTTTCTTTCAATATCTATCCCTACTACAGAATCGGCTTCTGCACTAGACAGAGTCCAGTCTCTTTCTTTCTCCTTATTTCTCCAGAATATTCGCCGATGCTGCCCCACCTTCCAGGGACCCTCTAAATCTCTTTTGGGGGGCTGGCCCCCCATAAGGTCTCACTCTGTCACCCAGACTGGAGTGCAGTGGTGCAATCAAGGTTCAAGAAAGCCTTGAACTCCTGGACTGAAATGATCTACCCTCCTCAGCCTCCCAAGCAGCTGAGACTATAGGCATGCACTACAACACCTGGCTAATTATTATATTTTTTGTAAAGACAAGGTCTTGCTATGTTTCCCAGGCTGGTCTCAAACTCCTGGGTTCAAGAGACCGTCCCACCTTGGCCTCCCAAAGTATTGGGATTACAGATATGAGCCACCCTGCCTCATTTATGATTTAATAAGACTCTTTTGAGGCTTAAAAAAAAACCAGAAATGGATCTTATCAACTATGTAACTCTTTTTTGCACCTAAGTTTAAACTTTTGTTCAGAAGAAAATAAACAAAATGTTAAAAGAAATAAATATTTTACTCATTATTTCAAACTTGTTTAATAACCTACTTTGTAAGGAAAATTATAAAACCGCTGAGAAACATAAAAATTTAACTGAATATAATGCAAAGATAAAAAGTTTTTTCTCAGATGTAATACAAACTTAAATCTACCACAAACTCCTGGTAATGCATCCCCTCTAAAGGTAACAAAATAATTCTTCGGTCTACCTGAAAAGATGAAATTGCAAAAACAAGCAGGAAAATACTAAAATGGAATAATGAGGGGCCCTGCACTATTAACTGCTAAAATATACTACAATATTACATTAAAATAATGTTACATTAAAATAATGTAGTAATGGAAGATGAGAGCGGGCCAATGTTAAAAATCAAAGGTCCAAACAGGTATGTCTGCTTATTGTATCCTCATGAATATGTATTATGTCAAACTGAAATTTCAAATCAGTAGAGAAAGAATGAATAATTCAAATAACCAGACTGCTTACTCTAAATAATTTGAAAAGAAGTTATGATTTTACTTTAAACTATAAAATAAAACAAATTTCAGATCAGTTCCAGAGTTAAATGAAATAAATAAATGAAGCTATAAAATACTAAAAACATTGGTGAAAATATGTAGTGTTGAAATAGGGAAGAGCTTTCTAAATCTAAATCTCAAACGATCTAAATGTAGAAACTAGCAGACTTAAATACATTAAAAATATATAGATGTCAAGAGAATGACAAGCCACAGATTGAGAGAAGATATTTGGAAAAGATATATCTGGCAAAGGACTGTAATTCAAAATATATAAAGAACTCTTAAAACTCAATAATAAAAAACAAATAATCCAATTATAAAAATGGCCAAGGGCCTTCACAGACACCTCACCAAAGAAGGAAACACAGATGGCAAATAAACATATGAAAAGATGCTCCACAGCATGTCATAAATTAAAATAACAGTGGATACCAAAATCCAGAAAATTCACAACACCAAACACAAACGAGAGTGTGGAGCTACAGGAACTGTTCGTTGCTGGTGGGAATGCAAAATGGTACAGCCACTTTGGAAGTCAGTTGGCGATTTTATACAAAACTAAACATACTCTTACTACACAATCCTGCAATCATGCTACTTGCTATTTACCTAAAGGAGTTGAAAATGTGTCCACATAAAAACCTGCACATGGATGTTTATAGCAGCTTTACCTATAATTGCCAAAACTAAGAAACAACCAAGAACTCCTTAAGTAGGTGAACAAATAAATAATTTATCCGGATAATGAAATATTCTTTAGCACTAAAAAAATGAGTTATCAAGTAATTAAAAGAGATGGAAGAATCTTAAATGCATATTACCAAGTGAAAGAAGCTAATGTGAAAAGACCACATACTCTGTGATTCCAATCATAATGACATTCTGAAAAGGCAGTAAAATGATTAATGACTGCCAGGAGTTACAAGTGAGGGAGAGATAAACAGGCAAAGCACAGAGAAGTTTTAGGGCAGTGACACGCATATGAACAATCTGTATGATACTGTAATAGTGGATCCATGTCATAATACACTTGTCCAAACCCATGAAGTGTACAACACAAAGGGTAAACCTTTATATAAACTATGGTCTCTCTGAATGATACTGATGTGTCAATGTTGGTTCATTGATTGTAATGAATGTTCCACTCAGGTACAAGATTAGGGTGAATGCTTCCAGCTTCTGCCATTTAAGTTTGATGTTGGTTGCAGGTTTGTCATAGAACGCTTCTATTGTTTTGAGGAATGTTTCTTTGTTGCCTAAGTATTGGAGGGTTTTTATCAAGAAGCGACATTGAATTTTATTGAATGCTTTTTCTGTGTCTAATAAGATAATCATGTGGTTCTTGGTTTTACAGTTGGTTTTACACTTGTTTATGTGATGATTATATTTGTTGATTTATGAATGTTAAACTAGCTTTGTATCCTGGGGGAAAAAAGTCCACCTTGTCATAACGGATAATCCTTGAAACATGCAATTTGTTACAATCTTGGTGAGAATTCTGCACTGATGTTTATCAGGGAATTGGCCTGTAGTTTTCTTTCCTTGTTGGGTCTGTTTTGTCTGATAAAAGAATAGCTACTTCTGCTCTTTTTGGTTTTCCATTTGCCTAGAAGATCTTTCTCCAGCCCCTTACCTTGAGCCTGTGGGTGTCACTTGCAGTGAGATGGATTTCCTGGAGGCAACAGAATGCTGGATCATGTTCTTTATCCAGTTTGCCACTCTATGACTTTTTAGTGGCACATTCAGTCCATTCACATTAAGCTAATTATTGATATGTGGGAATTTGTTCCTGTCATACTGCTATTAGGAAGCTGCTTTGATTTTTATGTTTCATGGTTGATTTGTATGGTCTGTAAACTCTGTGCTTGTCTGTGCTTTCACAATGGATGAAACCATTCTTTCATGTCTGTGCTTAGAACTTTTTTTTTTTTTTGAGTTGGAGTCTCACTCTGTCACCCAGGCTGGAGTGCAGTGGCATGCTCACAGCCATCCCAGCATTGACCTGCTAAGTTCAGGCAATCCTTCTGCTTCAGCCTTCCAAGTAGCCAAAACTACAAGCACACTCCACCATGCCTGGCTAATTTTTTGGTTTATCATAGAGATGAAATCTCACCAAGTAGCCCAGGCTGGTCTAGAACTTTCTTAAGCATCACCTGAAGGCCTGGTCTGCAAGCGGCATATTCTCTTAGGGATTGGATGTCTGGGAAATATTTTAATTTTCCTTCACTAATAAAGTTTAGCTTGGCAGAATAGGAAATTCTTGGCCGGAATTGCTTTTCTGTAAGAATATTAAAGATGGGACCCCAGTCCCTTCTAGCTTGTAAGGTTTTTACTGAAAAGTCTGCTGCAGTTCTAATGGGTCTTCCTCGATAGGTTATCTGTCTTTCTACTGCCTTTAGAATTTTTTCTTTCATGTTCCCCTTGTGAAGATGAATTATTATGTGTCTTGGGGATAGTCTTGTGTAATATCTCACAGGAGTTCGCTGTATCTCTTGCATCTGCATGGCCACCTCTCTAGCAAGATAGTGGAAATTTTCTTCGATGACCTTTTGGAATGCTTGTTTGAGGGTGAACAACACTATTTTTAATGAATGGTAATAATCTAAAAAAGTCAATCCTTCTCATATTATAAACAGATTGAGGATTTGTTGTTTTGTTTGGAATGTAATCAAATTATACCTATGTTCATTTGGAAGAATATAGGCAATAAAAAGGAATACACTTTTTAAAACAAAACACTCTGATTTGAGACATCCATGTAAATGTTTAAGCATATTTCAAAACCACAGTAATTGGAAATTATGAAACTAGCTCAGGAATCCTAAATGAAATCAATACATCAGAGTAGAAAGCCTTTAAGAATTCCCCCGAATAAGGCCAGGTGTCATGGTGTTCACCTGTAGTCCCAGTTTTACTTGAGAGGCTTAGGTAAGAGGGTTGCCTGAGCCCAGAAGGTTGAGGCTGTGGTAAGCTGTGATTGTGCCACTGCATTCCAGCAGCCTGGGAGACAGACTGAGACTCTGGCTCAAAAACAACAACAAAATAAATTCCTTGAATAAATATAAACATAATATGAGATGAAGAAAGTATCACAATAGATGAGAAAGGAAGAATTTATTCAATACTGAGTGTTAAAAATTGGCTCTAAAGCCGGGCTCGGTGGCTCAGCCTGTAATCCCGCGCCTTTGAGAGGCTGAGGTGAGTGGATTGCCTGAGCCCGCGGGTTCGAGACCCGCCTGGGCAGCGAGACCTCATCTCTACAATAAATCAAAAAATCAGCCAGGCGTGGTAGCGCATGCCTGTAACTCCGGCTGCTTGGAAGGCTGAGGCGGAAGGATCGCCGGAGCCCAGCAGGTCGAGGCTGCGATGGCCGGGAGCGGCCACGGCACTCCAGGCTGGGCGACAGAGTGAGACTCTGACTCAAAAAAAAAAAAAAAAATTGGCTCTATATTTGAAAAATAAAATCAATCACTAAATTTTTTAACTTAAACCTTTCCCCAAATAAATCAAATAGCATAGTGTTTTTTTAATAAAAAGTATTGCGCTTTAAATAATTATCTAAAATAGGAAAAATTGCATAAAGCAAATATTAACAAATATTAGATTTGGTTACATAATAATTAAATATCTTTAGAATGTTTAGAACATCTAGAACATGCAAAGGTTTCCAGTTCAAGATGGCAGACTGAAAGCAAGTGTTTCCATCTCTCCCAAAGCTCCATTACAAATCTGAGTAAGGAATATAAAAGAAAGCAAACGCATAATAGGTCCAGAACTGGTATGAGAAAAAAAAGTATACAGGGATACAGTTAAATAATTGAGTAAATGAACAAACTAGATTTTTCTTTTATAAAACTAGAAAGGATGTTTTTTGTTTTTTGTTTTTGAGTTGGAGTCTCACTCTGTCACCCAGACTGGAGTGCAGTGGCCGCTCCCGGCCACCGCAGCCTCGACTTGCTGGGCTCTGGCGTTCCTCCCGCCTCAGCCTTCCAAGCAGCTGGAACTACAGGCACGCGCTATCACGCCTGGCTAATTTTTTTGATTTATTGTAGAGAGGAGGTCTCACCAAATTGCCCAGGCGGGTCTCGAACTCGCGGGCTTAGGCAATCCACTCATCTCAGCCTCCCAAACCGCAGGATTACAGGCTGAGCCACCGAGCCTGGCTGGATGTTATTTTTAATGATAATATTCAGCTCTTTCAAAGGCCCAGCATAGTCTTAAGCAGTTGGTAAAAATGTAAATTGGTGCAAATATTCTGAAATGCAACTTGGCACATTATGTTACATTTATAATACTCCAAATCAGAAACATCAACACTTATGTACAAAGTTGTTCACTGCATTCATTTCCAACATCAAACAGTCCCAAACCACTAATAATCCAACAGGAAAGAATTAAGCAAATTAATTATAGTATATTTTACAATGGCATATTATAGAACCAACAAAAATCATGTCTTAAAAAAATTTAAATGAGAAAATACTTATAATATCAAGAAAAGAGAAAGAAAAATTATGTATAGTATACATGAATAAAATGATTATAATGACCACAAGCTAAATATCAAACTAGTATCAGGTGTCAATCAGGAATGTCAATTTGAGTGATTTTGTTTTCTTTTCCTACTTATATTTTTCTGAATTTTCAAAGATTTCTACCCAAAGTACACAATTTTTATAACACATTCATTCAGTTGGCATGCCCCTTGAGCTCTTCCTTTGGAGTTAAGTATCTTAAAACATCAGTCTCTGTTTGCTGGTCTAACCTTACTTCCCAAGTGATCACTGTAAGTCCTTGACACCACCGCATCTCTGCCCAAACTCTTGTTGTTAAAGGCACTAATACCCCCCAATATTCCCACAAATGCTCTTCTTTTTCTGGCAGTTATTTGATTGAAATTCTATTTAATACTAGATACTACTGATTCTCTCTTTCTCTTATTTCTCTTTTAGCTTCTAGGATGTTACTATTACTTGATGGTACTCTACTGCCAAAATCTTGAAGAAAACTCAAAATCGAAAGAATCAAAAAAATGTCATTTTGTATATGATCCAAAATTTTTTTCTTATATTTAAACTTATTTCTGGTTGGACATAATGGATCTTGCCTGTAATCCCAGCACTTTGAGAGGCTGAGAAGGGAGGATCACTGGAGGCCAGGAGCTTGAGATCTGCTTGGGTAACATAGGAAGACCCCGTCTCTACAAAAAAACTTAGAAAAATTAGCTGGGCATGGTGTTGCATGCCTGTAGTTCTGGCTACTCAGAAGGCTGAGGCAAGAAGATGGCTTAAGCACAGGAAGTCGAGGCTTCAGTGAGCTATGATGGCGCCATTTTGCTCCACCTGGGCAACGGAGCAAGACTCAAATAAAATAAAATATACAAATAAATAAATAATTTCTATGCCTGCATTTAAGGTAAGAAATCAAGAAAATTTTAATGGATATGCCTACCACTCACCACAGGGAAGCTATTTAACATTTAAGCATGAGTTAATTTAGGCAAAACAACAAGAATGTAAGGATATCAGGGCGTCACTTTAATGTTGCGTATCTAAAACATTCATCTAAAAGTGATTCCTCTAAGGCAAAAGGAAAAGTTTTAAAGCCTTAAAGCTCCAGGGGAAAAAAATTAAATTAGCTATATTGCTCCTGTGTCTGGATATCAATGGTTCACATATGCTGAAATTTGCTACAGGAAAATCCCAATATACTATTGAGATTTTTAGAAGAGGAAAAGTAGACTTTTGTAAATTCCTTATATTTCTCACTTTCTCAAACAGGAGTCTAAAATACCAAAGTCTAACACAAAACGTAAGTCTGGACAATGTTACGTTATAATGTTATTGCCACCTACTTATTTTAAAAAATGGGGAATCACCTTTAGCTACCACTTGAAAGAATCCTTTCTCTGGTTTCACCAATTCAAGGCTAGATCATTAATAATTCTGAACTGAGAGGCACTCATAAAGATGAACCATATAAGAAATAAATGACAAGCACATAAGTTACATGAAAGAACTGAGTTTGTGATAGTCTATCATCTCAAGCAGCTCAGCAATTCACATCCTGTTATTTTGAACTAGAATTAATCAAAGTGATTTTTAATTAAAAGAAACACAAAATAAGGGTTAATAAAACATCTAAAATCAGTCAGGCTCAGTGGCTCAGCCTGTAATCCTACGCTATGGGAGGCTGAGGTGAGTGGATTGCCTGAGCCCGCGGGTTCGAGACCCGCCTGGGCAACGTGGTGAGACCTCATCTCTACAATAAATCAAAAAAAAATTAGCCGGACATAGTAGCGCGCGCCTGTAATTCCAGCTCCTTGGAAGGCTGAGGCGGAAGGATCGCCGGAGCCCAGCAGGTCTCCGTGGGCAAAGCTTTTAATTTAGAATTTTCTTCAAAAGTAAAGCAATTAATATAATTAGAAGGTTCATTCAATTACAATTAAAGGAAAAATGGGGTTGTGAGTGGAGGTGCATGTGTTTAATCTACATATTCCTGGTTCAAAATCACAGTTGTAGTCGTTCACTCAGTAAATATTTATTAAGCGCTTACTATGTGGTTGGGCACAGGGACTAAAGCAATTATTAAATTTACCTAAAAATTCTACTGTTATTGAGTTTAAGTTGTACAAGGGAAGGCAGAAAAATAGGTTTTGAAAACAAAATGTATATTTATTTAAAAGCACTAGCAGTGATGCCTAGTCAGTATTTATTTTACTGAATTTATAGTTATTTGCTTTTTATTTTGCTGGATGGCATCTTCCAAGGCTTACTTGTGGAAGGTGCTTTGAAGAGATGAAGTTTATCTAACAATATTTGATAGAGTACCAGGTTTGACCTCTGGTGGCAATTATGATTAGTATATTTACTCATGTTATTGCAGTTCACCGCATACTGTTATGGTCTGAGTAACGCTCGGCTGCTCTTCCTTGATACCAATAAATCAAAAGGACAGGGAACTGGTGGAAAGAAATTTATTTCTGAATTCGAATCCAGGGAGCAGAGCTGGACTCAAGGTCTTTCTGAAATGGCTCTGCCCAACCCTTCAGACCTCGTAGTTCCCTTTTTTGTTTTTAAGGTGGCATCTTACTCTATCTCCCAGGCTGGAGTGCAGTGGCATGCTCATGGCCACTGCAGCCTTGACCTGCTGGGCCTAGATGATCCTTCCACCTCAGCCTTCCAAGTAACTGGAACTACAGACACAGGCCACAATGCCTGGCTAGTTTTTTTATTTATTGTCGAGATGAGGTCTCACCAAGTTGCCTAGACTTGTCTTGAACCCCCGGACTCAGGCATTCCTCTTACCTCAGCCTCCCAAAGTGCTGGGATTACAGGCTGAGCCACCGCACCTGGCCCAAGGTCCTCTTTTATAGTCCAGAGTTGTTGGTTCCTATACATTGGCCAGTGCTCTGACCAGCAGAGCATTGTATACAATTTAAGTTACAGCTGCAAATTACATTTAGATAGTGACATTTAGAGTGCCCGCGGCACTGAAGTTATTCATATACCTCAGCTACTGAGAAAATTTCTGGGGTATTGGGTACTGGAGGAATCGGAGGAAGAAAGTAGCAAGTAAAAGTACAGTTTTCAATACAGTTTTTCCTTGAATCTGGGGTCCTTTTTCGGCTTATTAGACAACTTACACATTCACAGCAATGTTATAAATGACCATGAGAATTACTATTATATTCAATAATAACAAGAACAAGATTATAAACGGAAACTGGCACTGGCTGCCAGCACAGGCACAGGGCAGAAAACCATGGCCTGTTTTCCTCCTCTATTCTAGTCATGGAATCCCCTACTTCAGTTTGGTTCATAGCCAAAATACAAAAGACAACTTTTCTGCGCTTCTCTATCAGCTAGTTTTAGTCATATAAATAAATGTTCTACTAAATGAGAATGAGACGGAAGCAGACGTGCTATGTGCAATCTCTAATTTATGCCCTTGGAGGTTCACTTTTCACCTTCCTGCCAGCTGGAATGAAGACTTGGTAATGATTAACATCCTGGACCACGCAGACAGAAGCATAAACCAGGAAACGTGTAACAACAAAGACACCTGGGTCCTGATATTGTGGAACCTGAACACGGCCCTGCCTGCCAAACTATTATGCATGAAGAACTAAGCTACCTTTTAGAAGCCATTATGTTTAGTCTCCAAGGTGACAGCTCTGAGGTGACTAACCATCACCGTTTTCCTAAAATTGAAGAGGGCTCCCAAGATGCGGGACTTTCAGTGCTAACACTGAGAAAGTCTTGGGCAAAACGGGATGAGTTGGTCATCCTACAGCTCTGACCTATGTCCTAACGTACAACAGCAGCTATTTTTGATCACTAGAGGCCTTCCCTGTATGACAGGGTTTACAAGCATCATCTCATTTTATACAGAGATTACACCAAGGCAAGAATGTTGCCCCCATTTTATGGATAATGAGAATAAGGCTAAGAGAATTAAAAACTTGACAAAGATCTAACATCCTGTAAATTATTCCACTGTTATTCCATCATGTGAAGATAGAAAAAAAACTAAAAAAATTGTAACTGTGGACAAACTGGGAGGAAACTCAGCTTTATTGCTATATAGTTGTTGAGTATCCCAGGTTTTAAACATTTATCTTTCATCTCAAGGCAATAACTGGTGTTCTGAAATGATTAATGATTGGCTAATTGCAAATAAGCTACTAAAAGCAATGAATCCCCTAAAATCACATTGTAGAATGGAAACATCTTGATTTAAGGTGGGAAAGAGGTAATTTAGAAAAGTAAAGCCACCTATTGTTGGTTACACTACCCCTGCAAAAAAAAAAAAAGTCAGGTACCTTTAATTAAGATACCATCTGGGTGAAAAACTTACACTGGGAGAATGGCTCAGGTTGGCTGTCAGCAGTTAAGAAATACAGATAGTTAACTCTAAACTTTTAAAATTCACCACTTCACTAAATTAATGGTCTTGATTCATTCAGAAAAATTAAAGAAACATTTATTTGTATGGAAGTGCACACTTAACTGCAGAAATAAAACTGAAAACTGCTGAATGCAAAGAAAGAAGAAATGTGGTTCCATTTTACAAATATAATAAAACAAGTTAATCCATAGTTCCCTCTCAGAAGATTTTGGTCAACATTTGTAATATCACTTTTAGATTTTAAAATACTGTTTTCTGACTAATAACAAAATCATGTGAAAGGGAACGATGAAAAACATTCTGTTATTAATATATTCCTTACAGTAACATGTCATCTTATGGAAAATAAGATTAAGAGAAATCTCTAGATGTATTACACAGGCAGACCTTTCTTTACATACATGAAATAGTGAAAGAAATAAATCATTAATAATTATAATTCAAAAGATTTCATTTTTGCACTTGGGACTTTGACGCGTGCCAACAGGAATACAAAAGAGTCTTCTCTTGAAGGAGAGGTTATAAAGAACGTTGTTGTTGCTGTTGTAGCATTCCAAGCTAGCTGCACTTATCACTTCTTCTACACTACAAGTATCTGCAGTTATCTCTTTTCAGACATCTACAGTACAGGTGGTGAAGCTGTAATGAGAAACTCAACCCTATTCACTTATCAGTGATAGCTGGCTCAGGCCCACCTGGGGAGTTTCTCTGCCAACGCCTAGGAAGGTAAGTTTAAAAAAATAACAATAATAGCAAGAAAGGAAAACAGGATAATATGGCTATCAACTGACATGGCACTCAGTACCTAGTACATAATATGTATCCAGTTCATGCTTTATGATGGTGACTACATTCAACTATTTACAACACAAAAATCTAATCATCTAATGAAGTAGTTTTTCAATTTCAGTGTCCGAAAGAATCATCCTAGGTGCCTACTAAAAATGCAGGTTCCAGGGTCTCTTGAGCATATAGACTGTTATTGAATCTGACAGGAACCCAAAAATCTGCATTTTTAGTAAACTGCTAGAGATGTTTATGCAATCTCCCACCAGACTGACAGATAAGGATCTAGTATTCGCTAATTATGTCCAATAACATAAGTACAGATAATTCTATGAAGGCAATGTGAATCTAAAATATTAAGAGTTGATATTGTTTCAATTGTCCTGGGAATTCAGAAAAGTATAATTCACAGACTTGGATCCCAAGGGACTCATGAGAAACAACTTCAAACAATTTTGTTTTTAAAATTTCCAGTTACAAAAATACCTGTCATTTCTCAGGAGCACAAGAATGCACTTTTAGTATTTAATAAGTAGCAAGGAGACATGGTAGTCCCTTTCATTTTCATTCTGTTTAAAGTTCAATTTCTCCATTATCACTTAGTTAATTACACAAATTCTAAACTAACTTGAAATATTAGTGTTAGTAAAATGTTACCAACATCAATTTAGTAGATAATTTTAAAAACCGTCAATGCATATTTAAAATTTTGGGGGTTTGGGGATCTGTATCATACTTAGTAACCTCAAATGGTCTCTTCAGTTAGCTCACATTTCAAGTAGTTTAAATTATAAAAATAATATCATTTTAAATGACCTGTAGTAAAAGGAAAAATAAAGGTGATTACAGCATGCATCTATGGATCCTCAGATCAGTAGCCTTTGTAATTTGGGCTAAGTCATGTAATTTCTCTGTGCCTTATGTTCTGCACCTGCAAGGAAAGGATATGAAATTAAATGATCATGGATATCCCTTACTATTCTAAAACTTACTGAAAAATGGGTTTAAGACTAGGTTTAGCCAGGCTCAGTGGTTCAGCCTGTAATCCCACGCTTTGGGAGGTTGAGGTGAGTAGATTGCCTGAGCCCGCAGGTTCGAGACCTGCCTGGGCAATGTGGCGAGACCTCATCTCTACAATAAATCAAAAATTAGCCAGGCTTGGTAGCGCGCGCCTGTAGTTCCAGCTACTTGGAAGGCTGAGGCGGAAGGATCACTGGAGCACAGCAGGTCAAGCTGCGGTGGCCGGGAGCGGCTACTGCACTCCAGTCTGGGCGACAGAGTAAGACTACAACTCAAAAGAAAAAAAAAAAAAAAGACTAGGTTTAATGAGATTGATATATGATTTGGTTTATAAAAATGGTTAAGAACAAATCAATGGATTCTAAGGGAAAAAAATGAAGAGCACTAGAATTCACCTTGACTTGAAAATTTATGTTACAGAGACTCTTTAATGTTAAAGACAAATTTAATAGTGATACTGTTAAAATACAAATCGTAATTCAGCAGATCTAGGGTGGGGCCTCAAATTATTTCTGAAACAAGCTCTCCAGTAATATGGAATTCTGCTGGTGCATGGACTGCACTTTAAATAAGCAAGGACTTACGGTAAATCCAGGAGGTAGAATGTAGAAAACAATCCATAGCATAGTCAAGAAATCAACAATACCAATAACCTATTGTAAAACAAATTAGTTTTTAATCACACATACACAAAAAAATGCTTTAAAAAAATGAAAGGACCAATTATTATGCAAGTTCAAAAGCTTACTGATATGTGATAGGTAAGCCAATCTTTGAACTTGTGGCTATAGTCCAACTCTAGCTGCACATTATAATCACCTGGGGAGCTATGGAAAAACAGAGATGGCTGAAAACCTGCCACCCACAACCTAGTTCAGTTAAATCAGAATTTCATAGATGAGACCAAGGTCTTAGAATTTTGGCTTTTTTTAATGCCCCCCCCCCCCGCCGTGATTATAAAATTGAAAACCATTGGGCTACACTTACACAGTGTCATGGCAAGATACACAAAAATAAAAAACTAATTTCACCTTTTCTTTAATAAATTGAGAGATATGTGTTTACCTGAACTAAGAATATCTGCTTATGTCTAAATAACCAATTAGTAAGTAAAATATAATGTGAAGAAGTTTACGTTGCAAAAACTTACCAAGAAAGTGTTAACCAGGAAAGCATTTTGAAATCCACACTGAATTTTTCTTTTGTCCTTAAAATGACCAGAATTTTTTCCATTTTGAAAAAACTAAAATTGAATTGACTGGATATCTGATATCACAGACAAATGGGTCTCAAACTTTAGCATGCATCAGAGTCACTTGGAGGGCTTGTTAAAACAGACTGCCAGGCCTGACCTGGGGGATAGGCCCAAGAATGTCCAATTCTAACAAGCACCTAAATAATGTTGATGCTTCTGTTCCAAGAACCACATTTTGAGAATCACTGATAAAGATAGAGGTTTGCAATGTTAAAAAATGCTATTTTCCTTTTTAGTAAACGGTGGCATTAAAATACTTCTAGTCTTTATCATACACTTAGTTTTAAAACACACACATATATAGATATATATTCTACAGAATATGGGATATGGGTTTCTTTTTCTGCATTTCTCCAAGATCAGCTTGGTACCAGTTACCTCCATGCATCTTCCGTCATGTGATGAACATTCAGCAAACGATACAGAAATTCTTTGTTTTGATTCTGATCTCATCTTTACTCAAATGAGTAAAGCTTCATAAATAATACAAATGAGATAGCCTGAGGCTTTAAATTCTGGTAGGTATATGTCCTTAAAAAATTTTTAAATGGCCAGGTGTGGTGGTTCAAGCCTGTAACCCCAGCACTTTGGGAGGCCGAGATGAGGGGACTGCCTGAGCCCATGGGTTGGAGAACAGCCTGGGCAACTTGGGGAGACCTCATCTCTCCAATAAATCAAAAAACTAACCAGGTGTGGTGGCACGTACCTGTAGTTCCGGCTATTTGGAAGACTGGGACGGAAGGATCACCTAAGCCCAGCAGGTCAATGTTGGGGTGGCTGCGAGTGTGCCACTATACTCCAGCCTGGGTGACAGTCCAAAAAAAATTCAAAATGATGCTTATTGTTTTAAATATTTTGTTAAGGCTTTTATAATTCTCTTTTATTGGCATTTTAATAAGTGGAATTCAGCAAGTGAATCTGGAGGAAATCCAGATCTAATTTTTATTTTGTCTTTAATACACCATTACTTAGAAATTCTCAAGGCACATAAATGTACTAGAATCACAAAAGATGGTATTGTTTCCTCTACTTATTGAGAATGTCTTTTCCTTAATATCACTAATATAAGTGTAGTTTTAACATTACCTACATTAACATTATTAAGAGTTACAAAATAAATTTCCATGTAATATCTCAAACATGTTTTGGAGACAAAACTGTCTGGTCAAATAGAACCAAAAAACAAATTAGAACAAAAAACAAAATTCTAGGTATTTCTCTATTCAATTCCTTGAAAGTCCTCACAGGTGAATAAATAACAAACTTCCCCATTGTTGTTTTATAAAATTCCAGCATAATCACTAAGAGAAGGTTATTATAGTGATTTAGACAAGAAAGAGCAAAGTAACATTAGTCCCCAAAAGACTTTGGTAATTTCTGCAGAATGACAGATTGCATTTTATTTATTTATTTTTTTTTGAGTCGGGGGTCTCTATCACCTCGACTGGAGTGCAGTGGCATGATCACAGCTCACTACAGTCTCAACCTCCTGGGCTTAGGCTATCCTTCCATCTCAGCCTCCTGAGTAGCTAAGACAACAGGCGTGGCCAACACTCACGCAGCTAATTTTTTTGGCCACTCGTCCAGCTAATTTTTTTGGTAGAGAGGAAGTTTCACTCTGTTGCCTAGACTGGTCTAGAACTCCTGGGCTCAAGCAATTATCCTGCTAACAGAGTAGGTACCTTAGACTAAGGAAAAGCTCTAGGGCTGTAGGAACGTTCTAAGTTCATTGATGCCTGAAGCAGCTGGTGCAGAACCACACATACAAGCAAACGACCTAGCTATAGGAAACTTCACACCTACTCTTAGGCTATTATCAGATACACCTGTAGCACTATAGTCCATCTACCCAGAATGTTTGCTGTCCACCAAGGCAGGAACTAGCTTAGAGACACCCCTCACCCCCAGCATGCACATCAATAGCCAAGGTTGACCTAAGATAACTTTAAACCTTCACTGTAATACTATTAACATAAAATTACCCTAAGGAAGGCTCCCACTCCCATCCTACACCAGACGTGACAGTGCTGGTATGATTATGTAAGGCCCGACACAAGGAGGGAGTGACAGAGTCTTAGCCCGAAGACCACCCAATTCCAGGAAAAAAAACCCACCCCTCAGTAACCCTAAGAATAAGTTATAACTCAACAATAGTTATTCACAGAAGCAGCAGCTTTCTACAGGCTGTTTCTGCCTGCTCTCCCTGCTTGAGATGTCTTATTCTTTGCTTAAGAAAGTTACTTGCTTATCCTGCTTCCCTGTGTGTCTGTTAGTGAATTCATTCCAAGTGAGAACACCAGAACCTGCTGTTGACCCGACTCACACCGGGAGCAGCACCCTTTCTCCTGGTAACAATGCCTCGGCCTCCCAAAGTGGTGAGTTACTGGCATGAGTCACTGTGCCAGACCAGAATGCATTTATTTGATGCTTCTTTACTAGTAGGTAAAAATATACAGATTTCTGATTCCTAAGCATGTAGGATTATACTAGACATTCACTACAATGAAGCCAATCCAGAAAAGTCTTTTATATACCAGTGCCGTTGTTATTAGTCTTGCAAAAATAACATAAATATATTTACACATTGGCACCTAATATATCTGTGACAAAATGATAAAAAAAACTTTAAAAACATGTATTTTAATTTGAAAAATGAATCAGAATCAATTCTAAACCATTTAAAAATTGTTTAAAAACTGAAGATAGCTGAGTACAAACTATCTACAGAAAGGACAAAGTATGAGGTGGTTGCCTAGCATCACACAGCGAGTTCATAGTTACTCATTGGCAGAGTCGGAACTAGCACTCAGGTTTCCTGGGTCCTAATCCAGTACCTCTCTGGATTAGTGACTCTCCAGAGTCGTCACTGCCATATATCAGATCAATCTTTTCTTGAATACTAGTATACATAAATCCAAACAGCAGTCTTTGAAATAAAGAAATAAATAGAAAAAAAGTCTTTGAAAAGCCTTAATAATGACCTTCTTAAACCTTTATACTACAAAACCCTTAAATGTTTATACTACAAAAAAATTACAATGTACTTTGGCTCTAAGGCAGAATAGCTCTATCATTGTACCAGGTTGTTTGTTAAATGAATGGGTGAACCAATTCTTAAATGTTACAGACACTACAGACCTCCAGAAACCAACATATCTGGTTCAAAATGTCACTCCTTCAATCCCCTTTTGAGCACGACAGAATGGGTAGAAACAAGATTAGGACTGCATTTAAGTAGTGTTAAAATAAACTAAATTGTTTTTGCTAGCAAAAAATAATGGTCAGAAAGCATAAAGCATTTATGACCCATATAGAGGCTGAATAAACTATCGAGATTAAGACAGGCAGACCCCTAACCCATCTCCACTTTATCCACATCTCTCCCCTATTTGTAAGCCAATCTCTAGTATCCCTCCTCTAAATTCCTTAGGAAAGGCAGGAAAGTTATTGTCAGAAAACCAGACAAGTCTAAAAGAAGAGAAAGGAAACAAAGACAGAGGAGCTTGTTTCTACATATTGTGCACAGTTTAGAAATTTGAAGAAAAAAGTATATTCTAAAGCATATGTTCAGATAAAGTCTAACTGATCAAAAGAATGCAATGAATTTTCAATGCCTTCAAGAATTATTTAAAACTGGAAAATAAAATAGACAAGCACCACTTCTTACCTAACTTCTTTCTCCTTCTCCTTCTCTCTTCTTCTTATTCCCCTCACCCCAAGGAGTTGTCTTAAAATTTACTCTTTCTTTTCTTTGTTAGAGACAAAGCTCAGGCTGGAGGACAGTGGCTATTCACAAGCCCCACCTTCATAGAGCACTACAACCTTGAACTCCTGGCCTCAAGGGATCCTTCCTCCCTCAGCCTCTGAAGAAGCTGGATCTACAAATATTCGGCCACCATCCGAGCATAAAATGGATTCTTATTCCAATTCTTACATCTGCCCTGCCCAGAGGAAGATAGAAGGGGAGATATTTTAAACCAGAAGAATTTTGTAATTACCAAAAGAAGAAATAAAGCACAGAGGAAGGGAAAGAAAAAAAATTTTTTAATTTGTATAAAAGGTCTATGGGGGAAGGGGAGCAATTAGTATGATTCTTAAGTCATCATCTTCATGTGTATAATCCTCCTTTTCTTTAACTACTGTTTCATGGCATCAGGCATACTTGCATTCAAATGTAAATACAAAATAACTAAATCACTATGATTATTGTAGTTGCCTTACCTAAGGTAGAATTCCTTGTGAACACATTTATATGTATTAGAAATCCCAAGCAAATTTTTTTTAAAACTTACTAAATCATCATTTTATAATAGAATTCCATGGAACTATAACATGACCTTTCTACTTATCAAACTTTTATTTTCTGTTATGAAAAGAAGCTGTAGTCTCTTACAAGATATGTTACTCTTATATAGAATATTTCATTGAAAAATAAAATAAGGAAACATTTCAGGTATGAATGATATAGTTTTGGGGAAAACCATCAATATACATACAGAAAATTAGGCAAACTGCCTTGTGACAAACGAAAGATACCATTCAATCCTGTTTGAATATCTTATCTCTGATCAGTCGTGTTTGTCCGAGGCATACTGAGAGACAAAAAGAGTAAGACTCCACCCTTTAAAAGCCCATACTCTCCTTGGAGGGAGAACGCAACATAATTAAGTGTTCAGCTATATGTGAACAAAGAAAGTCACAGAAAAGTGATAAATTTGGGGAAGCCATAGTCTGAAGTGAAACAAGTGTCAAAACCTTGAAGGGTGGGAATTTTAAAGTGCATAGAATTTAAAAAGCAGGACTATTCAAGTAGGGGGAATATTCTGAAGCAAATGCCTCAATAGGCAAATAGAACCCTGTTGAAAAACAGAAGAAGATAAACAAGGATGATCAGAAGGCAGCGAGGCAAGAGACCACCTTGAAAGCCAGGATAAAGACTTTGGATCCCATGTGAAAATAAATGGACAGTCAAACGGCCCTCAGAGAAGGCAAGTGGGTCATTAAGGATGACCACCTAATGGTGATAAGAGGTCAGAGGAATGGTGACAAAGAGGCATTAACACTGCCACTGGTCAATGATGGACTGCAGAAAGACAGCAGGAGGTGAATGGAAAGTATCAAGCACAGGAAGAAAGTCTTCAAAAACCCAATCCATGAGCATGAACAATCTCACCGGAGGAGTGAAGACAGAAGAGGTTTGATGACAAAAAAATGTTCTTTTTTTTTTTGTATAGGAGTCTCACTGTCTCCCAGGCAGGAGTAGTGCAGTGACAAGCTCACGGCCACTGCGACCTCAACCTGCTGGACTCAACCTGAGCCTTTCAAGTAGCTGAAACCACAGGTGTGTGCCATCATGCTGACTCAGCTAATTTTTGGATTTAATGGCAGGTTGCCCAGACTGGTCTCCAATCCGTGGGCTCAGGCAATCCTCCCAACTCTGCTTCTCCAAATGCTGGGATTATAAGCGTAAGCCACCGCGCCCAGCAAAAAGATGTTCTTTAAAATGCCCAGAAAGGAAGCACAGGCACAACCAGAGGGTAGATGAAGATATGAGCAGTGCCATTACAGACAGTAAAAGGAAAGAAATCTCAACAAGTGGGAAAGGAGCACAGAAAAGGGTGGGGACTAACAAGAGACTATGTAAAGGTAATTTCAATGGGGTCAAGATTCAGAATTCCCATGAAATGAGACAAGTGGTCAGCTATTTCAAAAAACTTGTTCTAGGCAGGAAACCTGGGATTTAACATCAAATTCTCTACAGACTGGATTGTCCTAGTGACCTCAAGAGGTTACTTAAGAAACTCTATACCCCCAAGTCATGGTCTATGAAATGACTACTACCTACTAAACAGAGCTCAGGGTCAGAATAAGGATAAAATGGCAGAATTCACATGTAAGAGATTTGCAAACTATAATAAAGCTGTATGAATCTAACATTTTACTAGAGGAAACCCCAAGTAGTATTTTTCTAAGATAAAGCTAGTGTTAAAATGTTAACTCCAACATTTCCCACTAATAAACCCTGGAAAGCCTCAGCTCTGCCCTAGTATGGTATTCCTGTTCTCTATTTTGGATGTTGAAGATAACAGGCAGGCTTTAAAAAAAATAAATAAATAAATTCATTCTCATATCAATACGATGGTTTCCTGCTATGATACACTCAGCTTACATGAAACTTAGACATGACATGAAACACTGTCCTCTTCCTCATGAGTTTTTTCTCCACTATTGTTTTTACTTTCCCTCTCCCCATCGTGTTCTCATTCCCTAATACTAACTGACTTTCCCCTCCAGTTTCTCTCACTCTCACCTTATCTTTATTAAGACACAAATGTCTCTAAAGTATTTTCAAAACCAGAAGACAACAGTGATTAGCATTCATATTCCTTAAAACAGTTTAACCCTTGACCTTAACCATAAATTTCACTGTTTTTCCCACCTTTTAAATAGACAGGCAAACCTGTTTGACTAGTTTTCCTTTAAGTACTGCTCTCCTGATTGGCTTGGTGAGCACGACTGAATAGGTAGCAGCCCAAATGCAAAAGCTATGTAAAACACAAGGGCCTTCTTCATAAAGGAAACCCATGGGAAGGGCAGGCCTTGCACTAACTGCCTGGTCTTGGAGTAGCTCTCTCAAAGTAGAAAGACTACACCATCCCTCATGTGGCTGCTAATGAAAAAAATTTTTTTTTAAATTTTTCCTGTTAATGCCTCTCTTCTAAATAACAGATGTTATGGTGAAGATGAGGCAGAATCAGAATAACCCTTTAACTTAAGAAGTTTAAAATATTTTGATGAATGAGACTATTCAAAAGGTGGTATCTAGGCGTGCTAAAGTATGTTGGGGTGTGTGTGGGTGTGTGTGTGTGTGTGTGTGTGTTTAAGCAGATTAGACAAATCTGAATTTGCCAAACAGGTAAATCAGAATAGGAGTCTTTCTATGTAAAGATTCAAGTTGATATTGCTTTAAATAGCAATATTTAAGGAACATTTAGGGAATATTTAAAATACAATATGCTTTAAAATCACTATCCACTTTCCTTTTACTGCAAAATATTTCTTCAAACATACAGAAAAATATAAAGATTAATATAACATCTGCATTCCCATCACCTATATTTAAAGTGTTACATGTTTATTCTACTGCCTTAAATTCAATAAATATTAATCAATTTTTAAAAACTGAATTTTTACATAGTTTCTCAGGAACTTACTACAGAAAATACAGCACATTTGTACACTTTATTCTACTTTCTGCATTCATGGGCATGTATTATTTAAATCTAATGTTTCAGTTGGAAGAAAATTAACCCCTTAGTTTTTACTTATTAAAGTAATCTATAGCTAATGTAATAACTACAAATTTATGACTTGGTATCTTGAAAATGTTTCGAATATTAAATTTCTTCAAACACAGAATTTAAAAATACAAAATGATTTTACAAATATTGTTATATGATATTCCCAAATTGAGCAAATATTTACTATCAGTTATAAATGTAAATTTATTTAGTGAACTGGAATCCTTATAGATGCATTTCTGTGATCTATATCATCAACGGAAATGAATTATACCTTCAAAACAAAAACAGCATAGTGATTATTCCAAATAAACAATTCAGATATAAGCAAAACACACAGTATCTATGAAATGTTCCTACTATACAGTCTTTCCATCTAATCTAAATGTTTTAATACTTATATAAATTTCTAGCCAGAGAACAGGAACCGACCTAGGCTGTCCTAGAGACCCTGCCATTCATAAATCCAAAGATACCATTTTTATTTTGGCCATGCACTACTAAATACTTGACTAAGTGTGGTTCTCCTGTATAAGTCAATTTCAATTTGGCATTTGTTATCCCTGTAAGTGTGCTGCTGAGCATGACAACATACAGTCTAAAACTGAGATGGTGAATATACAACATAGAATTGGAAAGAATCTTACATTGCAAATCACCTGCACAGATTACTGTGCTTTGCAAGTAACAGGACCTTAAACTGTAAAAGACTAAGTACAGTGGAAAGAAAGCATTGAAACTTAACTCCAAAATAGAGAACTGCTGGTAACCAAAATTGTGGCTAGATATTCTCTTGTAAAGAACATGATCAAATATTAAAACTACATATAAAAAATTCATTTTACCTTAAAAATATGGAGCATCTAATTTCATTTTACTCAACAAGTATTTATTGGGAGATCTAAAAGTTATGTACTACTCTAAACGCTGTAGAAACAAATGATAAATGAGAAGTAACACTAGAATACACTGTAACAGAACCACTAATTTAAACTAAAAAAGAATAAACAGTATTTATAACTAATTAATCACCAGTATCCCTTGTAACAAATTAGTAAACGATATGTACTATGTTCAATTGTTGATTGAGTCCCAAACCAGTTCACATATGTAGATTTTTTTCAAAATATCTACTAATTAAAGCATAAAAATTCAAATACATATTAAAACAGAAATCTAACTTTAAAGGTTCACCACTAACAGAAAGCATCATTTCATCCAAACAGAAAAAAGTCCTAAGGAAAAAAGTAGATATATTTAAATATTACCTGAGTAGACTTAATTTCTTAAAAAAGCAAACAAACCTCTACGAATCAGTCCTTCTTCTAGTACACAAGTTAATAATTACTTTTCACAATGTTGATTTTTGAGACCCTATAAGATATAGAAGTGCTTCCTTAATCATCAAATACTAAAATCTACTTTCTTAAGTTTTGATACCATCTGATTTTTTTGTTTTGTTTTCAGCTACTATTAAAATGAATAATCAATTATCTTATTAGACTGTGTAAGGAACTAAAATGCAAAATGCTAAGATTCTAAGATTTGATGACCATATGTTTTTTAAAAAACATTATATGTGCTACCTGCCCCTCCAGGCTGGTGAAAGCATGACTGGTACTGAGAAAAACATTTTGCAGAGCTCTTGAGACAACTCTCACCCTCTTTTCAAGGATTTTGTTCAGTTGGCTCTCTCTGCTCCCTTCAAAATTTCAGTTGCTGCTATTCTAGTGGCTTCTAATGCAGAAAGCTAAACATATGATCAAGTTTTCATCTAACAATATATCTTTAATCAGCCTCCCTGAACCTTGACAGCTATTAAGCAAAAGTTGCTACAGACCTTCCTAGTCGCAAAGTCCTGCTTTCCATAAAAATGACTAGCTTTTGTTAAACACAAACCAGTAACCTTCCAGGCACTGTGCTTGGCATACTTTATCTCATTAGACCCCCAAAATAGCCTTATAAAGTAGGTATTTTGGTCTTCATGAGGAAACAGAACTAAATTTTGAGCCCAAAGTAACAGAGCTATTTAGAGGTAAAACTAGGACTGTCTGATACCCTTCATCTTAGTATCTCATCTCTCACTTCTTGACATTTTCTCATCCTTCAGTTGCTAAAAAGTTGCTCTCCCTGACTGCAGTGGCTCATACCTGTAATTCCTGCACTTTGGGAGGCTGAGACAGAAGGACTGCTTAAGCCCAGAAGTTTGAGCTCAGCCCAGGCAACATAGTGAGACCTCATCTCAATAAAAAAATCAAAAAGTTAGCCATGCATGTGGTGTGCACCTGTACCTGTAGTCCCAGCTGCTAAGGAGCATGAGGCAGAAGGACGGCCTGAGTCCAAGAGGTTGAGGCTTAGGTGAGCCATAATTGTACCACTGCAATCCCGCCTGGGCAACAGAGTGAGACTCTGACTCAAAAAAAACAAAAACAAAAACAAACAAAAAAAGCTGTTCGACTGCCCTCCCTAATTCTCCTCCTGCCTCTCTTCTTCTGTATCTTCTCATTTTTCTTTGTTGCTATTTTTCTACCCAACTCTCAAATTTTAGGATCTTCCCAGGTCTCTACTGCCCCCTTAATTTTTGGTATTTACCCTGAAAAACCTATCAACTTTTACTGTTTACAATCACTTATGTGCTGCAAACTGATAAAACAATCTGTCCATTCATTCCTCCATTCATTTATCTACTTACCTATCTAATCTAGGACCTCTCTGCACAGAACTTATGTCAATAATCCATTGGACACACACATTTTCAGTTGGGTTTTCTATAAGCACTTCATATTCTACCTATTACCCTTTCTTCTCAAATCTGCATCTCCTTTAAAGTTCTCTTCCCTTCCTCCTGTACCGCCACCCCCACTCCATCACCTAAATCAGTCACCTAATCCTGGAGATTCTACCACCTGAATATTTTTGTGACCAAACCTTTTTCTTCATCCCGCTGCTACCACTTTGATATAAGGTCCTCAACTACTCTTACTCAGGTCGCCCCAGTACTTTCTAAACTGCTGTTCCTGTCTCACGTTCCTCAGATCCATCCTTCTAGATTGCTGTGAGAGCTGTTTTCTCATCGCATCACTCCTTTGTTTAAAACAACCTTGAACAAAAAATGGTCCGCACTCCTTAGGATGGCAAACAGCCTGCTGTGATCTTTCTCCTGCCTACAGTGATTCATCTTTTATGACACCTTCTATGAACCTCTCGAGTCTTCTGCCCCCATGTAGAACTGGCCACTTCCAAAATCTCTGCTCAGGTTACTCTGTGTATATCTCTATCACAGCACTTACAGAATAGCCAGCTCTGTACTATACTTACTGAAAATTACTCGTTTCCTATTTTCCCCTCTTAAACCCAGAGCACATCCCCAGAGACAGTGCACTGGACGCATAGTACGCTTTGAATAAATATTTGTTGAATAAAAGAGTGAATTGTTTCTGAAATGTTTCCAGTTAAGAAGATATGATTACCACTGTTTTCAAGACCAAATTAAACTACTTTATTCAAACTGATGTGATGATGTAGCTCCTCCATAGGTACATATGCAAAATACTGTTTAAACAATTCATCTAGCCTCAAGTGGCCAGGGTAGGAAAATGTTAACAACATTACTTTTGGTTAGTAAGTTTCTTTTTTTTTCTTCTTTTTCTTCAACTTTTTATTTTTTGTAGAGATGAGGCCTTGCTATGTTGCCCAGTCTGGTTTTGAACTACTGGGCTCAAGCAATCCTCCTGCGTCGGCCTCCCAAAGTGCTGGGATTACAGATGTGAGCCACCGTACTAAGCCTAGATTAGTGAGTTTCAGTAGCAGAAAGTAGTATGTAAAATATCATTTTATATGTGTATATTTGTGTGTGTGTGTATGTATGTGTGTACATGTATGTGTGTGTGTGTGTGTGTGTGTGTGTGTGTGTGTGTGTGTGTGTGTGTGTATTCCAAAACAAAGACAGTCTGGGCCTACTATAAGAAAAGTAAACTTTTTTCTTACAGGCTGCTTCAGCTTTCAGAAAAGCCACAATTTCCCAGAAGACTGAACTGTCTGAAATTAAGACACCCTTCTAAAGATCTCATACACAAATTTTTCTAGGAAAAGCATGTTAAAATCTTTTATATAGAAGCCACCCTTCTGGGAACCTAAACCTTTCAGCTCACAATCCAGCCCAGAAATAAAGAAAGTGAACAGAAAGTATCTGTCCCAAAGTCCACAGGCTTTATACTAAGGAAATAGTCCACATCATTTAATGAAAAAAAAAGACAACAGATAATACAGCAGCAGGGCCCGCTCACAGCCTGACAGCAGTAGAAACTGATAGCTGATAACAGAAAGAGGACCCAGAAAAACCATAAAAAGAAGAATGGTACTTCTGTCTCCATTCTAGTATTTCAGCCCAGCAGGCTGAGACCATCTACTATAAACAAAAACAGCTCTATACACCTCAACTAATAGCACTATTCAATTCTTTATGAATTCAAGCTTATAAAGACAACTCAGTAAAAAAAAAAAAAATAACTTATATCCAATATCCTCCAAGGAAACTAGGAAGATAGTAAGGTTAAGAAATTGCTTGTTTTTTCTAAGGTCTAAATTTTTTAAAGTTTCAGTAATTAATAGTATGAGGGATCAGTTACTTCGAAAATATGCATATGTAAATAAGCAACAATGCAGATGAAGTTAAATAAATGAAATATTATTAAATACCGCATAAACAAGCAAAAGTTCTATCTCTCCAGGTAAAAAATCACTTAGAAATTTCCAGGTGTACGTCGGAAAACCTAGTATGAATTAAACAGCAACAAATTGATATTATTTGGTAAACAGGCACATAAATAATTTTCAAAAGGAGTTAAGGATTTAGGATAAGGATAAGAATTTGGGGTGAGGTTTTTCAGGAATATTTAAATTGCAGCTAAAAGCCGGGCTTGGTGGCTCAGCCTTGTAATCCGACGCCTTTGGGAGGCTGAGGTGAGTGGATTGCCTAAGCCCACGGGTTCGAGACCCGCCTGGGAAGTGAGACCTCGTCTCTACAATAAATCAAAAAATCAGGTGGGCGTGGTAGTGCATGCCTGTCATTCCAGCTACTGGAAGGATCGCCGGAGCCCAGCAGGTTGAGGCTGCGGTGGCCGGGAGCAGCCACTGCACTCCAGTCCGGGCGACAGAGTGAGACTCCAACTCAAAAAAAAAAAAAAATTAAATTAAATTAAAAAATAAAATAAAATAAATTGCAGCTAAACCAATAATTATTCATAAGGTAAACCATAAAATGTTTTCATTTAAATTAAATTATTGGGAAATGTAAACTCTCAAACCTTTAAACAAAATAAATTTTGTTAGAAATGTGTTTATTACTGCATTGGTTTATTTGTTCTAAGTGTTTGAAGCAACAAGTATAATCCTCTAGAAACTTCATATTTAAAAAGTTTGAATCTCTACAGTAGTAGTACCTGGAAAAAGTTAGAAGTACAGATCTGCTCAGTTGTGTCAAAGCTCCTGATAGATTCCAACTTTTACTAAATATCCGGGGACTACATTTACCTGAGTTTTTCAACACTCCTATAGCACTATATCACCTTGTGGGGAGCAGGCAAATCAAAAAAAGTAAGAGTATTTTTCTCTGCTATTATCTAGAATAGTTGCTGAACAGAGACACATTCCCAAAGCAAAACCTCAAACTACCAAGACACTTGTTTTTTTCTGTAGGAGAAAAACTAAGTCTGTTGGCTCAGATTTAATTCAATTAACCAAAAGTTCTAGCTTCCCTTATCATATAATATTGAGGTGTCTGACCCTTTAGTTAATTTAAAAAATATATCCTGGGGCAAAGTGTGATTACTCCTAATACTACGAAAATATCAATTAAAAAACACTTTCCATCCTTCCTTCAAATGGCAGTCTTTGTTTTGTTTGGCTTTTTGTTTTGTTTTTTTCCTCCTTGGGATAGGTGGGACTGAAACAGCCATACTGAATGAATGCAGACTTTTTAAATATGAAATTATCGGGGGGGTTGGGGGTGAGGGGCTGGGGGAAAAAATTATCAATAGTATTATCAAATTATCAAAAATTAACAATAGTAACACCAGCACACCTGGCACCTATCTAGTGGCCAAACTGCCACACCTTCGTGCCATTCATCTTGAAAAACTCATAATGCAAGGGGACAGCCTGAGGTGACTGAAGATTTTGCGAGTCTTGGAGTTTTTTTGACTGTCTCTAATGGGACTCACCTCAGAGAAAAGGCCCTACTAACTCCAGTGGCTAACACGGGGTCATAAGGGAGGGGACTCTCGGCCTCACGCCAAGTTGGAAAATGCCACCCACCCTTCACCTTGAGGCATTCCCTCTCCGGGCTGAGAGCGCCTAAGGAGCGCAATCCAGCCTTCTGCGTGAGTTTGGGAGAGACTCTCTCAGGAGTTCCACCCTTCCCCCCTCCTCCCGCGCGAAGAGGCGATGGGGACCCCAAGTCCTGGTACTACCGAGGCGATCCTTTCCCGAGGCCCGGGCTGCAGTGGCTCGTTCACCCTACCCGATGGTATAAAGCCCCGGCTGAACCAGGGAGTCTGCCCGTGTAGACTGCGTACCCCCACCCCGCCCCCTCCCGCTACCTCGGGTTGTCCTTTTGACCCCACGCACTGCATCGACTTGCACTCCCCGATGCGGTGGGCCCGCTCCAGCTCCCAGCCACACAGCCCAGCCCCTCGCGACTCCTCCGGTCCGGGGAAGGCGCCCTTCTCCCCTGGGCGCGTCCTTCTGCCCCCGCCCGCCCGCCCGCCGGCGCTCACCTCTTCTCTAACCCCGGGATCCGCACACGTTTCTCTACGCCAGGGCATCCCTGTGTGGTCCCCCGATCGGCGCAAGGGCCCGCGCGACCCGGCCACCACAGTCCATTCTTGGGGGTCGCGCGGGCCTGCGGACCCCGGCGGGCGCTGAAGGGTCCCAGCGAGCGTGTGCCGCCCCGAGACGTTCCCCGCCCCCAACGCACCCCGCTCTCGTCTCCCTCTCAGGGAGAGACGGAGGCGAGTTGGAGACGTCCGGAAGCACCTCCCGGTCCCCGACCCGCGTCCCTGCCCTGGCAACTGGCTCCGGCCAGGGGCGTCCGCCGTGCCCATCCCTCCTGGGTCAGGTGCAACGTCCTCAGTCGAATCGGCGCCCTGTTCTGCCCTCCTTCCGCCTCGCATGCACGAGCGCAAGGGGACCCTCAAACGGGTGCCATATGGGAGGGAGAGGATGGCGGGGGCCCCCGGGGGCAGCTTGGAGATATCTTCTCGGCACCCCCTCAACCCCTGGCCTTCCTCCCTACCCCCTACCCGCCTCGATCGGCTCCTAACTTCCTCAGCCCAACCCCATCCGCGCTTTCCGATTCCTACCCCCCGCCCCTGGATCGCAGCCATTCGCCCAGCACTCACCTCCGGGAGCAAACAACGCCCCTCGCCTCCTCCTAGCCCGCCCCTCTCTGCCCGCTGGGCCGGCGTGGTCGCTCCGCTTACCTCGTCTCCTGGCTGCCCCGCGTGAGTTGGAGTGTGTCTCTGCCGCGTAATCGTATCCGGGACAGAAGGGACCCGTGTGTGCGCGCCGGATCAGGTGTCGCCGCCTGCGGTGGCTCGGGGGCGTGAGGGAGCCTGCAGAGTTCGCGGTCGGCTCGAGACGGGCTCTCGGCTCCCAGTCGATGGCAAGGCTTTCCCGCGCCCTCCCTCGGGTTCGCAGCGCGCCTGCTCCTCCGGCTCCCCGCGGGCGGCCGCGCCCCCCAAGCCGCGCCCCGCCCCGCCCCGCGCG
>NW_007247934.1:110935-116515 GCF_000164805.1 Carlito syrichta | reverse complement strand
CGCCCCGGGCTGCGAGCGCCTCCGGCCTCCCGGGCAGGGGCATGGAGGCGGACGCGCCCCGGTCCCGCGCGCTCGCGGGCTGGGCAAGGGGCCACGTGCTGGGACGGGGTACTCGCCGGCTGAGAGGCGATGGACAGGCGGCCCGGGACGCTCGCTAGCCCTCCAGGCGAGCCGGGGCCGCGAACCCGGGGACTGGCACAGGGCCCCCCCCCCGCCTCCGGCCCCCCACCTCCCCCGCCAGGCGTGTCCTGCGCCCTCTGCCACCACCCGCCGGGTCTCCGCGCCCGCCTTTTGGCTTCACGCCCGCGCCGCGAACTGTGCGTGGCGATGGCGCGCCTTCCCTCTCCCTCTCGGCTGCTGTCGACCCTGCCTCCTGAACCCATCCAAAAGTTGTGCTGGGGCAAGAGGATGGAAGAGTGAAGCAAAAGAAAGTGGGAGTGCGTAGGTGAGCAGGCACCTGCCCCGATGCCAGCCCAGGCTTCCATGCTGGGCCTCGTGAACTGAAAGCGTTAGGAAACGCGGGTTTGGGGTATCCCGGACAAAATAAGTTGGGTTGCCTGGCTCAGGAACGTCCCTTCTCTCAGGCTTGTGCTGAATGGGCCATTTATGCTTTGCTTGTTTGAGTCTGTGGCGACTTTATTCTGACTAATCTGTGTTTGCCAGCCGCATAACCTTGCCAAGTTGGCGTCTCCTCCAGTAAGCAATGCCCAAGGCCTGCTGGAGCAGCCTCCCTGTGACGCCCCAGACCTGCGAGGTCCCGTGCCTTGGCGAATCTGATGTGGATCGTGAGCTTCAGGGAACCAGGAACTCTGAGGGTTTATTTGTTCTTCCTACAAATTTGATGGGCACTATTGTGTGTGTGTGTGTGTGTGTGTGTGTGTGTGTGTGTGTGTGTGTGTGTGTGTAATATATAATAGATAGATATGAAATATGCATTGTATATATAATGTAATATTCATTGTATATACGAGGGTGCCAAAAAATGTATACACATTTTAAAAGCTGTTACTTATGTATGAATTTTTGAAGTTGAATTGAATTACGGTAGCAACGTGTAGTATGACATTTGCTCAACTGTGTTTCCACCATCTTTTTCTTTTTTTTTTTTTACTGCCCTGCCTGTCGCATGGTGAGGCTAGCATTCATTTGATTAGCACCATCTTCTGAGCTAACGTCATACTTAAAATATATATATTTTTTTGGCATCCCCTGTATATTACACACTCACACACAAGAAGTGAACTGAATTGTGAACTGTGTTCTAACTTTTAGAAAAGCAAAAGTCATGTCAGGCACACACACACACACACACACACACATATATTCAACAAAAAAGAAGTTAAAGATTAACTTTAAAAGCTTTATTTTCTCGACCAGGTTCAGTGGCTTTTTGGGATGCTAAGGCAGGAGGATCGCTTGAAACCAGCATGACCAGCATAGGGGGAGACCTGTCTCTTCAAAAAAATAAAAAAAAAATTAGCCAAGCTTGATGGCGCACCTGTAGTCCCAGCTACTCAGGAGGCTGATGCAGAAGGATCACCTTAGCCCAAGAGATCGAGACTGTGGAGAGCCGTGATCATGCAACTGCTCTCCAGCCCTGGTAACAGATGAGACCTTGACTCAAAAAAAAGGGCAAGGGGGGCGGGCAGCAGGAGCTTATTTTCTCAAGTGTCAAGCTTCAGTTACAAGCTTGTTTAATGATGCATGTGTAAATTCTTGGTAAAAAGATGATTGTTAGCAGTTTAAAAAATAACTAATTTTTTTATTTTATAATTTTTTTCCCTAAAATTTGTGACACATCCTTGTGCTTAAAGTTGTGCAAACCGACTATTGTGTAAGATTTTTGTCAGACTTGTGAATAGAAAAGTCATATATTATGTGTGCATGTGGCTATAGTTATTGTATCTTTGGTTATCTATTGTCTTCCACATTATATAATGTTATTAAATTTCTCACGCTCATACCCTATGTTCTCACTCATAAGCGGACCTTGAGCAATTATCATAATACTATAAGAAAGGGATTGGCAGTATGGGAAACTGCCAGGGGAGGGAGGTGGGATTGGCAGTTGAGGGAAACTGCCAGGGGAAGGAGGGGCACACCTCATCAACAAGGGTACCTGCATAATGAGCATTTGTGTACCTAGCCCTGAATTGTACTCTATATCTTTAAAATAAAAAATTTTTTAAAATTTCTCACAGCTCAACACAGAAAAGGCTTTCTATAACTTAAAACAATTTTAGTCAATCATTGTATAAGTTGTTGAATTACAAATTTGGAGTTAGAAATACTAAAAACAAGCAATCAGTGAGGTCACCCCTTTTTATTACAAATGTACCAGCATTTGGCACTTAACATTATTGACTGAAAATTTATATAAAGTGAATAATGAAAGCACTGGCTACTTCTCCTTAAGGAAGGGGGTATATTTTTCATATTTAATCTGTCCTGCAAGCTCCCATTCAGATTAACACAAGATTCTCCCTGTCATCTTTAGTTTATGGAATGTTGAATTTAACAGTGTATCTGTGGTAAATGCTTGTTGTAATTCTTTAACCCATATGATTTTATTGGAAAATATAAATAAACATATGAGACACTAGTTCAACCTGGTAATCTTTAACCATTAACTCTGGAACCTCACTACCTAGAACTGAACTTCAATTTCATCATGTGTCAGCTGTGTGACTTTTTGGCATGTCACCTAACTTCTCTGTTCTTTGATTTATTTACCTGTAATATGAATATGATAATAGTATCTACTTCATAAAGTAACACACAGCACCTGGCACCTAACAAACACTCAGTAAATGTTAACACTATTATCTATCCACAACTCTAACTGGTAACGGAAAAGTTCATCAGCTTTCTAACTTTTGTTGGGGTTGTTATCATCATTGACAGATTTAACTAGGGATTTTTTTTTTTATTACTAGAGGCAATGCAGCATAGTAGAAAATGTCCTGTTTTTAATTCCTTTGTTATCTTTTTAGACTATAGGACTAACTTTCCATACAGTGTTCTAAAAAGGCCAAGTTTGAATGTTTTTCTAATGTTTTATTATGGCAAGTGACCTAGTATTTCTTAAAAACAGTTCTTAGATTCATTTTATTCATCTCGTTAGCTCTACTTCTTTCATCTATCAAGTATTTGTAAAACACTTAATTTATGCCCAGTTTTAACAAATACTGTAGAGAATTTGCTCCCTTAACTCCCAACACAAATTATTTCACTGATCCTGTCTTTAACGAGCTGGGGAAATAAGTGACTTGCAGACATTTAGAAAAATATATATATACAAATATATAATCATAGCTCATTTAAATATAATCAAGTGTCAAGCACATTATAAAAACAATAAATAGTGAGAAGAGAAAGGGTGGAGGATAATATTAGCTAAACTTGTTTAAAAAAGGATTTCAATAAAGAATGTTCTTGATTTAGAGCATGAAACACAGATAGGTTTTGTAGTTCTTCAAGAACTAAGAGTATTTTTGTTTGAGAATAAAATATTATTAATTTTTCCTGGATAATTTTATAAGCTAAGCCAAGTGAGTAAACATACTATCTTAAAGTACATAATATTAAAATTGTAAAAGTAACCTCTATACCTTAAACTTGAAATATATTGCTTTGTTCAGTTGTGCTTTTCAACTGTTTTAATCCAAATGAGCAGACACTTGCACACCTATAGGTACAAACCCTGCTAGACAGTTCAGCCACAAATATGAATGTGGCACAATCCTTTAGCCCTCAAGGAACTTAGTATTGTGGGAAAGAAGAGTAAATAAGTTATATATAAAAATAGAAGTATGATGAAAGCTCAGAAGCAACACAGAGGAAAATGTGTGAAAAAGTCTAGGAAGAGTTCACAAAGAATTGACACTTGAAGACTGTTTTGAAGGATGAATAAAAGTTCAATAAGTCAACAGAAGAGAAGGACAATTCAATTAAAGGAAACAGTTCTGTTATTATATTTCCCTCTCCAATTAAACTCCTCCGTTACTGGACATGGTTACCTTAACATATTTTTGACTTGAATATTTTCCAGTAAATCACCTACCTTGATTCTTTTTCTCAGCTTTTTTTTTTTTTTTTGGTTGGAGTTCAGCTATAATCTCAACTTGCTAGGCTCAGGCAAGCCTTCCAAGTAGCTGGAACTACAGGTGTGCAACACCACATCTGGCTAATTTTTTGATTTATTGTAGAGATGTGGTCTTGCCAACTTACCCAGGCTGATCTCAAACCCCTGGGCTCAGGCAATCCCCCAGCCTCCACCTCCCAACGTGCTGGAGTTATAGGCATGAGTCACGGCACTTGGCTCTTTTCCCCATTTTCAGGTAGAAGATATAGAGGTATTACCTGCTGACAAAAATAATATATGAAAGAAAGTGGGGGCCATAAATTGCTCGATATATGTATTATGTGTAACGTATTCTTAGGTAAGAAGGGTGCAGAAATGGAAATAGGTTTTAAATGAAGACCTTGTGAAAAATAATACTAGAGAAGAAACAGTTTCCTCAAAAAATCTGTGTGAGTATTAGGAATTTTATAGTAAATGCAACATGGTTTAAAAAGTTTTTATCTATTCATATGTTAAAACACTTGCAAGAATGTAATTTTATAACTTCGTGGTTAATGAATAATTTAAAACTTATGTACAAATTTTCCTTTAATACTTTCAAAAATGGTATCTCCTAAAATCAGTTATTGATGGTTCAGTTTTATATCATTTGATGCTGTGATGTAGGCCATGTAATGTAAAATACAGCACAATGCACTGAACTTAAATCATAGGGAGAAATATGAGTGACTGTACATTCCAATACTCTTTTATTCACAATCCCAAATTTTTGTTTTTGTTTTTGGTTTTTTTTTTTGAGTTGGAGTCTCACTCTGTCACCCAGACTGGAGTGCAGTGGCCGCTCCTGGCCACCGCAGCCTCAACCTGCTGGGCTCCGGCGATCCTTCCACCTCAGCCTTTCAAGTAGCCAGAATTACAGGCATGCGCTACCACGCCCGGCTGATTTTTTTGACTTATTGTAGAGATGAGGTCTTGCTGCCCAAGTGGGTCTCGAACCCGCGGGCTCAGGCAATCCACTCACCTCAGCCTCCCAAAGGCGCAGGATTACAGGTTGAGGCACCGAGCCTGGCTAGAGAAATGACACTTTTAAATGCCAAGAAGTAATCACTCAATCACTGGAGAAGGCTTGATCACTTCCTAAAACACTGGCTTTTATAGGTGAAGACTCCTTACGCTATAGTTCACGGTGCATTACTACAAGTCAAGTGTAGCAGGCTTGGAGGCTCAGTTTGTAATCCCAGCACTTTGGGAGTCTGAGGCAAGGGGATTACCTGAGCCAGCAGGTTCGAGACCAGCCCGGGCAACCTGGCAAGACCTTGTCTCTACAAAAAAACAAAACAAAACAAAAAAGCTAGCCAGGTAGTAGCGTGTGCCTGTAGCTCCAGCTACTTGGAAGACTGAGGCAGGATTGCTGGAGCCCAACAGGTTAACACTGGGGTGGTCGTGAGTGTGCCACTGCACTCCAGCCTGGGTGACAGAGTGAGACTCCAGCTCCC
>NW_007247934.1:79778-110915 GCF_000164805.1 Carlito syrichta | reverse complement strand
TTCTACCACGCCCGGCTGATTTTTTTGACTTATTGTAGAGATGAGGTCTTGCTGCCCAAGTGGGTCTCGAACCCGCGGGCTCAGGCAATCCACTCACCTCAGCCTCCCAAAGGCGCAGGATTACAGGTTGAGCCACCGAGCCCGGCTTCAAATTTTTGAATATATTATGAATACGACTCTGAAAACAGGACTGACTTAACAAACCACATCTGCTGTTTGAGTTCTTTGAATGAGATTGTCTACTTTGAAGATCTCAGTAACATAGGGTATCTGAATGTACACAAAGATTCATGCTGCTGCTATTATTATTATTATTATATTATTGCTTCTACATTGTGTCCTCAGTAGTGTATTCTAGGTGCAATGCTAAATAGTTACTAAAAATTATCTTATTTAATTCTCATAAAAATCCTGGAGGTAGATATTATTATTATCATTGTTTAAGGTAGGGTGGCAGAGAGTTGAGGAATCGAACTTATCTGAAGTCACTGTAAGACAGTTGCAAAACTGAAAGTTGAATTGCAGTCTGTTTGAATCAGTGATCATGTCCTGAACTACTAGGGTTATTCAGACTGGATCTCACAGTGCAGTGTAAATATTAGTGAAAAGAAAGGTTGAAGTACATAAATCCAAACTGTCCATTTGGGGAACTCTCCAAATTCAAGAAGCTCATAAACCCTATCTGCCTTGCTGGGTCTCCTCTTTTACCCAAGAGCAACTGCTTTATAAATAAGTCACAGTGTGAAGATATCCCATAATAATAAGTTCTTAATTTCCAATGCATCCAATTTTAATAATTTGCCATTTTTTTATGTTTTAATTCCTGTTTCCTGCATACTCTGGCTTGTTGTATTTATAAGAGCACTAAACCTAAGAGTAAACAGAAGGAAAATCATGCACAAAGTCTGTATGACAAAAAGATATACCATCACATCTTCATCATTTATTTTTGCTCTTGCTTTTTTTCTTTCCTATCATATCTCATTTTTTTCTAAATGTAAGTATCTTGCTTTCAGTTTCAACTACATACTCTATGTTTATGTGCCATACTCCACAGTATATTTAATATGTGCAGATTAATTAGTTTCATTTTAAATATTTTGTAGTATTTTGTTATGAATTATAGACTACACAAGAAAATGTTGACCTATGGATCAAACGTTATCAGAGAAGAAAGATCAGAGGAGCAGAGATGGGGCTTTTAGAACTTTGGAAATGATGGAGATGGTTATATTGCCTGACAGCTTCTGGATTTTAATTATACATTTTTTATAAACTTTCTAAAGAAATATCCTATAAAAAGTTCAAATCAGAAAAAGCTTATATTTTTAAAAATGTAGATTACATGGTAGTAGACATCCCTAGCTTATCCAATGTGTCTTTCTACAGCAACATGTATTTTTGTGATTATAAATATCATTAATGATACTTTGCTCCCTAATCTAGTGCCCAGTAAATTGAATCTTTATAGCTAATTTCAAAAACTTCATGATGAACCCTGTTGAGCTAATTATAGAAAATTTATGGAAACAGCAAATCTGTCTTATGTAACTCTTAGACATTCCAGGACTGGAGTTTCTGCTATACTGGATTCTTATACAACCTATATTAAGTCTCTGACAGTATCACTAAGACTGTAAAGGACAGTACTACATGGTGTCAAAGCTAAGACTGTGTCCAAAACACGTCTTAGCCTCCCTTCCCACCCATTTTGTAGGTATTAATTATTATTACAGCTTTTTTATGTTTAGCCTGTGATGCCTCCAGGGAATAAAGAGTTTTATAACATATCAAATTGGTAGCACTATATTTTATTTGACCTAAATACATTGTAAATTCTAGGCAATACCAACTAGTTCTAATATTCCAGCACCAGGTGAAGGAGTTCTTGTTCACCATATCCTTTTTTTGTTGTTTTATAGCTGCTAATCTTCATCCAGACCTTTTATTAATCAGTGCTCCTACAGCAGCTCTCAGATCCATTAAACATAATTCTGACATACCAAAACTTTCTGACCTATACCACATCCCCCCTGATATCATGGTTTGTGTGCTTCCCAAAGTAAACATTAGTTTATCTGCATAGTCAACTTATCTTGTTGGGAAGTGCTATGGTTTGAATGTGTCCCCCAAAAGTTCATGTGCTGGAAACTTAATCCTCAGTGCAACCATGTGGGGAGGTGGGGCCTAATAAGAGGCTACTAGGTGATGAGAGTGGAGCCCTCGTGGATGGATTAATATTGTTATCTTGGGCACGGGTTAATTATTTCAAGAGTAGGTTGTTATAAAGTTAGTTCAGCCCCTGGTGTCTCTCTCTTTTACTCGTGCTGGCTTACCCCTTCACCCTTTTGCCCTGAGATATTGAACAAGAAGGCCTTCATTGGATGTAGCTGCCCAAACTTAGATTTCCTAGGCTAGAACTTGGAGCTAAATAAACCTCTGTTCTTTATGAATTCTCAGCCTTTGGTATTTTGTTACAACAAAGAAAATGGATTATGACAGAAAGGCTAAAGAAGATCCCAGAATCCATTGTTCTTTCTGGGTAACATCCTTTGCCTTTTAACACAAAGAAATTGCTTATATTGGTTTCAAGAAAGAAGTAAGGGACTTGCCCTGGTAGGTTGGCATAAGCAATATTTTGTGAACCTTATTTCATGTGGTCATCTTAAAATCATGGTGCTAAGTAGCCACTTTCTCAGGTCAGGCTTTGGCTTCCAGGTGAAACTATTAAGTATACGTTTGTTCATACACGTCAGTCCCAAGTCTGACCCTCCCAAAGCCTGTAAAAAAAAAGTAGATTTCTGTATCAGTAATAAACACAAAGGACTTTGCCCTTAGTGTTCAGACTTATCATTATATTATACATGTATTTTACTTTATGGTTAGAATACTATTTTGAGTATCTCTATTACCTTGTTTTTCATTCACTGTCTCCCTTATTTTATTTAATAAAGAACTATGGTGTAGTAAATAAACTGTCTAAAGGAATATTCCATATAAAAGGGCAAATCAGGTAGAAAAAAAATCTGCAAACTTCTGTTATGTGAGGACATCACGTTTGCATGGATTTTTCCAGGGTATAATTAGAAGTTGATGTTCTTACTATAAACCGGATACAGACTACTTTTGCAAATAGTTTTTAAAATGTGATGGCCAATTTAGAAATGCCCTAAGTTATGTTTGTCAATTCCCTATTCTGCCATACTAAAAATAATCTTCTCTACCAGCTCATCTCTCCTATACCAAAAATGTGGTTTAAAAATTACCTGTCACTTAACATACCTAGGGTTTTAGAAATCTGTCCTGACACTGGCCAGGTGAAAATTTTAACAAAACACATATGAAGTTTGATAGCTTCGTAAGTGTATGCTTTCATGCAACCTTTCTATTCCAAACAAAAATTAAGACTGATAAACTATAAAAGAAAAAAAGTTAAGATAAAGAAACTAAGAAATAAGATAAAAATTTTCATGAACTAGAAATAGAACAGAAATGCAAAGTAGCAGAGAGTCAAGCTGGGGCCAAGGGCTGTGACTTCTAGAACTGGACATAGATCACAGTCTATGGGCTATAGGTGCTTATAGACCATTAGAGCCTATTGTGACTCTATGATTCTCACTCCCTGGTATTCATGCCCTCTATAATTCCCTCTCTATGTGTATGATTGGAATGTGACTTGTTTTTTGTCCCTAGAATATGGAAAACATGAGGGGATTTTCCAAATGTCCAATTTCTGGTAATACTGAGTTCATCAAACAGGTGAGGATGCTGGGTGGGTATGACTTAATAGGGTGAAAGCCCCTTTTGAGGTACTGGGCTCACCTGAGAAAAAAGACTCTCCTTTCAGGTTTGGTGAAATAAGCAGCCAGTCATGTTGGGGAAATTCATATGGCAAGGAATTGTGGGCAGCTTCTGGAACCTGAGGGGAGAATCCAGCCAACAGCCAGCAAGCAGTTGGAGTCCTCAGTCATACAGCTGTAGGGATATGAATTCTGCCAACAACTGAACGAGCTTGAAAGTATATTCTTCCCCAGTCAGTCCTCCAAATGAGAATGTAGACTGGCCAACACCTTGATTGTAGCCTTGAGAAACCCCGGGCAGAAGATGCAGTTAATCCATGTCCAGACTCCTGACCCACAAAATGTATGAGATAATAAATGTGTGTTTTTTAATATGCTGAGTTTGTGTTTATATGTTACATGACAATGGTTAACAAATATTTTATCCCATACAGAAAGAGGATCAAGGTCAGGTTCACTGATTGAAACCAGGACTCCTACTCATATGAACAATCTGAACAGGCTATGATCTGGCTACACAGAAAACTGTAGCTATAGGGATGCATGAGGTGTCAAAACTAGGAATCAAGTCAAGTTGCTTCTACCTCAGCCCCCCAAGTAGCTGGGACTATAGGCGTATACCATCATGCCTGGATAATTTTTTTAAATTTTTTTGTACAGATGAGATCTCACTACGTTACCCAGTCTAGTCTTGAACTCCTGGGCTTAAGCAATCTTTCCAGCTCAGTCTCTGAAAGTGCTGGAATTACAAGCATAAGCCACTGTGCCTAGCCTGTATTCTACAGTTTTAACTGAGCAACAGCAATACAATAGCTATAATTTGATTACAGCAAATGCTTATTTTATTTTATTTTATTTTATGTATTTATTTTGAGTTGGAGTCTCACTCTGTTGCCCAGACTGGAGTGCAGTGGCCACTCCCAGCCACCGCAGCCTCGACCTGCTGGGCTCCAGCGATCCTTCCGCCTCAGCCTTCCAAGTAGCTGGAATTACAGGCACGTGCTACCACGCCTGGCTAATTTTTTTATTTATTGTAGAGATGAGATCTCGCCAAGTTGCCCAGGCGGGTCTCGAACCCGCGGGCCCAGGCAATCCACTCACCTCAGCCTCCCAAAGGCGCGGGATTACAGGCTGAGCCACCGAGTCCGGTTGCAAATGCTTATTTTAAAAGCCCTTAAAATGGTACTGAAAAATGGTATGGCCTGCAAAGTCAGTCCTCATTAGTATTAACTAGTATTAAGGTTTGTTGCTGATATTTTTTTTTTTGTATCATGCCTGTATTCATGTAGTAAACAGAAGGTAAATGAGAAGCATCCATTCTTAAAAGAATAGGAAATTCTTTTTTGCCTCCTCCTTCTCCCTTAGTCCCCTCTTTTTAAGTATTTCCTTAAAGTTGTCTACCTTTCTTCACACCTACTTTCTGGTAGTTCCCTGAAGGACAATCGCCTTCACACGAAAGAGCTCCAGTCCCACCCATTACACTTGCCAACATACTTAGTTTTCAGACTGATTTATCCGTCTTCTAAAACACTTCCCTTTATGTTAGACTAGCTCACTGAGGCAGCTATCGCTACTGAAAAGAGCTTTGAAATTTTACTCACTCTGGTATTGTCCCTTACTAGTTGTTGTGTGAACTTAAGCATATCACATACAACTAATGCCACAGTTTTCCAAGTTTCAAAATAGTGATAGGATTCCCACTTCACAAAGTTGTAAAGATTAAATGAGGTACCATATATGAGAATTTTCTAAGGACTCTAGTGTTTTGTAGGTGTAAGTCACTAAGTGCCATTTCTGAGCATACTTTACAGTTTCTAAAGACACCTGTACACTGCATAGGAAAAAATGTAGTCACTTCTTATTTATCTTCAGTAGTCAAATCAGCTTTTTCAAAACTAATTAAGCCTTGGTGTAAAGAATGTGGACATAGCAGACTCTACATTAACTGAAGTCTTATAGGTTGTTGCTACTAAAATTCTAAATGTTATTCTTCTCCAGTATATTTAGACATGATGAAAGTGAAGTACACTGTCCAACCACTGGTTTTCTTTGCAACTCAGTATTCATTTCATTTCTAGGAAATGACTTCCTTGAATATACTTCCCATAGATTCTGAATCCAAAGTAGAATAAAAGAGTAATATGGTGCTACATGGACACAATTAGATAATACACAGCATCCTTATTCAACTGTGTTAATAATGAATTATATAAACTCCCAGCTCAATGAGCTGGACTTCCGGAACATTTGAAGCCATTCTCTACATTTCCCTCCAATACTGTTTCAAGAGTTGTGTGTTCTGTAGCCCAGAAGTTCAAGCTAAGGTATTGTTACTGCCAATTGCTAATAAAGCATCTATCATCAAAGCTCTATCATGCATCATGGAATCTCAGATTGGTTCATATTCTTGGAAATCCATACAAGTATGGATTTTCCATACTGGATATTCATACAAGTATTCTCTCTCTCTCTCTCTCTCAAGTTTTCTCTCTCTCTCTCTCTCTCTCTCTCTCTCTCTTTCTCACTCACTCACTCTGAGATAGGGTCTCACTCCTCTGTTGTCCCCAGGCTGGAATGCAGTGGCAAGATTACAACTCAGTGTAGCCTTGATTCCTCCTGAGTAGCTGGGACTACAGGCACACACCACCATGCCAAGCTAATTTTTCTATTGTTTATAGAGACAGGGTCTCCCTGTGTTGTTTAAGCTGGTCTTGAACTCCTGAGATCAAGCAATCCTCCCACATTGGTCTCCAAAACCCGACCCAAAATGCCTTTTGATGATCACTGGGAGCTGCACATCCAGTATCCCAAGCCAGAGGTTAGGAGCAGACAGAAACAAAGACTTTCTCCTTAAACACCTTTCTTTTATAAGTAAAGTCTTTCTTAGAAGACATTTCTCAGCACATGTCCCCTCTCTTCTCATTGACCAAGTTTGGTTACGAGGGCAATCACCAATATAGAGGAAAAATTATTACTATGATATGCTTAGACCAGCTGAAATTCACCCATTAGAACTGGCACATCACTGCCTTAACAAACCCCAGATTTTGTTAATATTAAATTTGTTAATATAACCCTTGGAAAGGATGCCATTAGTGCCTGAAACATCATACAAGATCGTCACTATAATTATTGTAACATAGATAGTAGACATTTGTTGTCCTTGATTTCATGTTGTCCTGTAATTTTTTTATTGTTTTAATATTTAGTTTCAAATGATTTCTTTGGTAAAGTGGAATTAAGAGCTGTGTTAATTTACAAAATCTATAAATAACTAAAAAGCCAGAGTTAACCATCACACTTTAACTCATAATGCCTCAAGTAATAAGTTCAAGAAACAGACTGCTTTTACAAAAATATCAGAACTTAGAAATCCAAATGAATGTTTTTCTGCAAAGTACTTATTTTGGAAAACCATACTTCCAAAGTAGCCACTGGTGAAAGAAAGCCAGAAGTAATCTTGAAGAGTTGCCATCAGCACCTGTGGTCTAATTCTTAGGAACATTTTCAGTTACAAGAAATCTTTGTCTTTTGTGAATGACTTTGTTTGTTGGAAATACATAAATGCCATTCTGAACCAAGCCTAAGAAATGGATAGGCAGTCAATCTGGATAAGCTGATATTTTTATAAAAAAAATAATAACTACTAAGAAGCATCTTACATGCTTAGTATAGCTTGTTAACATGCTCTAGAAACAACTCTAAATGGGAAATTCCAAACCTAGCTTGAGAAATGCAAACAGAGTTGAGGGTCATCCCAAAACATAGTTGAAGGATCATATGAGTTGAGGCAGTTACATTTGAAAGTATGCTTAAAATCAGTTTCTATGTATGTAGTTACCTTCAAACCAAAACAATTTTTAATAAGGTTAGCCTCCAACATATCAGTTTAGTATAAAATATATTTTAAAAATATATCTTTGAAGTGAGATACTCAATTATTAAAGACATTTATCCTAAGTGCTTAGGACATAATAGGAAATTGATTAATACTGTAGGATAATTGAGTTGCAGTCAATTTCAAATAATAATAGGCTGAAGAAAACTTCTTTGAAAATAATTATGATTTTATAATTATTATCTGGTAGTAAGTGTCATCTTCTTATTGACTAAGTATTTGGAAGTTCAGTTTATGGAGAAGTAGCCTTACTTATGTTTATTACGACAGAACCTGTATTTTTTATTGTTTACTACTGTTATAAGGAAAGATATACCCTTGTATGAGAAGCTTCATAATATAGAATAATTACGTAGGTTTTTACAAGCAATATGGATTACCTAGATCCAGGATTGCATTTCTGGGCATGGATATGACAGTAACAACTTAAACATCACAGATTATGTAATCATGGTAGTTGGCACAGCCCTTCACAAGTTAAGGACAGTAGTTTGCTCTTCCCTTAAGATGTCTTAATTACTGAAGTGATCAGAAACCCATAAAGTCATTTAAAACTTTAGATGTACTTAGAAATCTTACCAGTACTATTTATGAAAATTACCCTGGAGGATCTAGGAGTAGTTTACCTAACAAAATGACTGGGTTTGATTTTTAACTACACCTATAAAAAGGGAAATCAGTTCACAAGGAAAGGGATAAATTAATATCAACCAGTTTGCCCCCTAGATGTGGAGCCATCCTCTCCTTAACTTAAGCACATGATAAGAACAGGAGAAAATGAAATAGTGAAAGAGGATCAAGCATTTGGAAGTATTACTGACATAGTATCTTGATATATTATGCTTATATTCATTTGATGAATATTTATTCTACCCAAGTACAAACATGTTCCATAACAGATTTTATTTGCCTTTAACCTGTTGCATTTTCCCGCTTAGTTTTTCCAAGAGTTATTTTAACTTTACTATTTATATAGAAATATAACATATATAACACAACACATCACTCTGGGTGTCTCAGAGTGATTTATTTTTTATCACAAGGCCCTCAGTTTGTGTCTTTCATACATATTACTTCTCTTAATATAGTATAAATCTATGAAGAGTTGGAAACAATACTAAGTTGTACATTTCTGAGGAAGTGTGCCTTGCTTTTACATTTCCCAAAGAGGATGCTTAGCACATGCTTATTATCTGTTGATTTAATCTGTACTGGAAAATAAGTATCCTCTCTCTGCCTTCTCTTTATTTGTGTGACTTTGGAAAAATCACTTTTCTGAGTCTTCTTCCTCATTTGATTACTGAATAATACATGGTTCTTCTGTGTATGCCATGACTACTTCTAGTTTGCAGTTGTATAGCATCTCTGCTGAAACAGACATCAAGAATCTCTTTGTTTTCCAATTATTCACCCAAGCTAGTTTTTCTCAACATGTACTTAACACACACGCAGACACACTGATATTTTGACATCCTTTCCCTCATGATAGAAAAGATTAGAAAAATACTTTCTTGCTTTCATTCTTTTTACTTCTTAAATTCTTTTATTAAGTTTAGCAGTTAATTGTCATTGAATGAGATTTCACACATGAAGACCAAGCACACTGCCTTTCACATAAAACTCAATAGCTATGATTGTCAATATTAGCAGTCCATTTAGAAAAAATATTATACTGCCCAGAGGAAATGAAAAGTCACAAATTTATAATTTTACTGTCTTTTACATGTACAGATAAAGTAATATCCATGTTTACAAAGGCAGATATCTGCTCAGTTATTTCTCAACAGTCATTTCAAGTGGCAAGAACTAAACAAAGAAAGAAATTGGTAGATTTGCTGTTGATTTTGATGCCTAACCTTGAAATACCTGAACTTTTGCACCAAAGTGGAATAGAAATGCTCACGAGGAGGAAATGCATAGCAACTAATTTTTTTTTTTTTTTTTTGAGTTGGAGTCTCACTCTGTTGCCCAGGCTGGAGTGCAGTGTACTTTTAAAAAATAGATAATCAATTGATTAAGCATTTATTTTGCAGACTCTGTGTCACTGCATAATAATTTTCACTTAAATTAGGTGATTATATGTGTGTGGATTGAAATCTAGATACTTTTCTCTGTTCTACTGGCATCTTTACCTATCCTTTAGGTGTACCACATTTTTGTAATCACTGTAGCCTCATCTTTTCTTTGCCTTCTTAATAAAGTTAACGTCTTCAAAGTATAAAGGATTATATCATTTCTCATTTGTACATGGATGCATTGTCTTTTTTAATACTGATTTCATGTAGTATACTGGTTTCCTCAGAGAAGACCATGCAGCTTTAAAACATTGCCTTCCTAATTATTTGTAGAATTCTTGGAGGTAGTATGATGATAAGTCTCACACATATTTTATAAAGAAATAGTTGTCTGGGACAGTGTGACTTATTAGCTCAGTGAATAAGAGATAATTAAAGGCAGGTGAGGAATTGAACTAAAAGGCTAGGTTTTCTAGCCAATGATGTTATCCAAAAAATAACATCATGTATGAAAAATAAGTACAAAAATTGACTTTATCTTTTATATTGAAATTGTTATTTCAATTGTAAATAGAAGGTCAGGAACATCTACAGTCATTTCCTACTGAAACTATAACTCTGCTGAGATTTCATAACAATAGTTTTTCACCTCTATAACACAATGAATGTACAATCAGAGGCAAAAACCAAGAGGGGAAAAAAATATGATGCAACAGCTTTTGAAGTATCACACCATAACCATTCATTAAAGTGATTATATATATATATAGCATATTATATATATTATGTGTTTATATATGAAATAATTCTGAAAATATATCACATACACACACTGGATTAATAGAATACAGTTCCCATTATCTCCCACTTTATAATCTCTGTTCCAATGACCAAGGTGTTCAGCTGGTAACTCCAAGGCCTCAATGTGGGACAGCAATTAATTTCATCAGACATACCCTGAGTCCTAGCAATGCAAAATGATAGAACTATTAAACAAATATATATTGAGCCTTGATTTAACACTCCACTGAGTTTTCCAGAAGGATTAAAAAGAAGCATATGACATTTTCCTAGCCTCTTTAAGAAATAGCACTAGGCCAGGCTTGGTGGCTCAGCCTTTAATCCCAGCACTTTGGGAGGCCGAGGCAACTGGATTGCCTAAGCTGGTGGGTTCAAGACCAGCCCCGACAACTTGGCGAGACCTCGTCTCTACAATAAATCAAAAAATTAGCTGGGTGTGGTAGCGTACACCTGTAGTTCTGGCTACTTGGAAGGCTGAAGCAGAAGGATTGCCTGAGCCCAGCAGGTTGACGCTGAGGTGGTTGTGAGTGTGCCACTGCACTCCAGCCAGAGTGACAGAGACTCCAACTAAAAAACAAAGGAAATAGCACTAAACATTGTCACCGTGCAATCTGAAGACTTGATTTAATATGTCCCTTAAATACTAGTTTTCCCATTGTCACTAATGTTGCAAGATTTTTTGCTTGTAAATTATTCATCTTTAATTTTTTGATGGTGTGCCTCTCTTTTCCACAAATATTCCCTTGCTAGCTGTGGATCTCAAAAGTCTCTCTTCCTGGGAAAATATCCTCTGAGCCCTTGTAGGGTTTCATTGTCCCTTTCTATTAGATCTCTATACTTTCTCTAACCTGGTTCTTTAAACTTTAATGCAATTGTTTAATTGTCTGTATCCTCTGCTAACCTGCAAATTCTATAATGACAAGGACAGGGTACATAAAGGGATAACGATGAATTAATGAATGATAGTAGATATATTTTCAAAATCTTATTGTTTGAAATGTGCATATCAGCCGGCGAGGTGGCTCACACCTGTAATCCCAGCACTTAGAGAGGTTGAAGTGGGAGGATTGCTTGAACCCAGGAGTTTGAGACCAGCCTAAACAACACAGCAAGGCCTCTTCTCTACAAAAAAAAAAAATATCAAAAATCAAAAAAATTAGCGAGGTATGGCAGTACGTGCTGTAGTCCCAACTACTCCAGAAGCTGAAGCTGAAGAACCACCTGAATCCCAGAAGTGAAGGTTGCAGTGAACTGTGATTGTGCCACTGCACTCTAGCAGCCTGGGCAATAGAGTTAGACTCTGACTCAAAAAAAAAAAAAAAAAATCCGAGATTTCCAAGTGCATAAATTGAGAACTGATCTACAATATAATCTGAAGTTTTAGCTTAAAAAAAAAATAAAGCCACTATCTTGTTATATAAAGCAAATAAAATGTATAGTTGCTAACATTTGTCACAGAACATTTGTCACACACTTCTGTGCCTGGCAGGATGCTAAACAGTTTACCTCATTATCATTTTTTTTCTTTTCACAACAACTCCATGATGTTAACACTGTTCCTATTTTGTACCCAGGGTAAATTGATTTTATCAAAAGGTCACATAGCTATTAAGTTATAGGGTCAGGAACTAAATTTAGGCAATGTACCAGTCCCAGCTCTTGTCTACCATGCAGTACTTCTTATCACTATGCTACCTGCATTTATTATTAACATCTTTCAGCTCTATATCGCCTTTCCTTCCTCTGCCTTGGAATTCTGAGACTGGAAAGCCACATTGCAGCTTCTCCAACTGGGTCTATGTTATGCTCTACCAAGAGGGGGCGCAAGAGAGTGACTGAAAGACTGAAAAGCTGGAGGAGGAAAACTGGGGCTGCTAGTTCCTAGCTGCTTCCTGCGGGTTTCCTGTAGGTTTGTATGCTTGTTCCAGCGGGCATCCATCAGCCCTGCATAGTTCCTCACTCTAGCGCAGAAGTCTTTTGTCTAGGTGCATAAGAATCCAGTTTGCAGTTAGTTGCCCAACACCTGCGGACCACTTTATCAGGCTCCCTTCCTTAGAGAACAGGGTCCCAGACCCACAGGACCCGTTCAAGTTCAATGAATCCATTTCTTTCTTCCCCAGTACAGGAATAAGGACTGTTTCCTGCAGTTGCAATGTCTGTGAAATCTAGAATTCTCTTTTATTGACCTAATTAACAACTTCATAGGTAGGAACAATCTTTTGACTGGACCTTGCCCCATGCAGGGTCATACATACAGCTATTAAGTGATAAAGTTAGAAACTTGAGTTGGGCCAGTCTAATCATCACAGCATTTATCTAACGTGGAGCTTCTTATCACTATGCTTACCTATGTGAAATTCCATTGCTTGTCATCATTTTCTAAATAAATGGTAGTAGAAAACAGAATAGCAAAGAAATAAATTATCAAAAACAAGTTTAAAGCTTGGAAATTTTAAATCTAATTTAAATCTAATATGAGTCATACAATCACATGGATTTCTTTAAATAACCCTCCCAATTCTAATATAGTCATGTAGATAGATAGATATAGATAAATATCTAGTTAGATAGACATATGACTATATTACATAGCTAATATGTAGCCATAGAGACATAGATAGATATCTAGCTAATTAGATATATATGACTATGTGATCTAATACACAATTAGCTAAATAGAGGGAGAGATACAGATATGTGGCTAGCTAGACACTACTTTGGGCTTGGAGCTGGTCAAAAACATTATTTTTCACATCAAAAGGGATAATTAGAATGTCTGTACATCTTACTAACCAGAATAAATGCCATACAGTTGTGAGTTTATTTTATATTTTCAGGTTTAAAGCTAATAGGTTGATGTTGCTACTGTTATTATTTTTCACACTATCCTAGTTATAAGTATGAGTAAATTTTTTTCAAATTTACTTATTTGGAGAATTTTTAACAAGTGATAGAGTATTTGTCTGATTAGCAAATATTTTAGTCACTTATATTCTAGGTACAGTGACAAGTATTAGTTTTATAATGGCAAAAATGACAGGATATGCAGTTCCTGTCCTGCCATCTACATTAGGATAGATACATGTTAAACAAGTGAGTATTTTTATAGAGTATTCAATTTTATCTCACTTATTTTAGAGATTTTTGGGGGGTGGTGGGTTAGTGAAAATAAGAAGACACTTCTTAATGTACCACTGGAAAATAGCATTAAAGACGTTACTTTTTTTAAGCAAATGAATTCATTATCTCAGTCAAGTTCATGAGTTACATAGAAACCTCAGAAAAATCAAGGAGCTAAAAAGTGACTATGTGTTGATAACTTAACTTCCTAATTTTAAGCCATGCCCCCAAACTTAGATCTCTATATGGTCAACTATATTTGTGAGTCATGTCTACCTTTCATATGTACAGTTCTTACAGTCCACATACTAAACACTTTGAAAAGCTTTCTGTAGTGTTGCAATATAGTGGCTTGGTTTGACCTCTATAAAAGGTACTGAGGCCGGGCTCGGTGGCTCAGCCTGTAATCCTGCGCTTTGGGAGCCCAAAGTGAGTGAATTGCCTGAGCCTGTGGGTTTGAGACCCGCCTGGGCAACTTGGCGAGACCTCATTTCTACAATAAACCAAAAAAAATTAGCCGGATGTGGTAGCACGCGCCTGTAGTTCCAGCTACTTGGAAGGCTGAGGCGGAAGGATCACCAGGGCCCCGCAGGTTGAGGCTGCGGTGGCCGGGAACATGCCACTTCACTCCAGTCTGGGCAACAGAGTGAGACTCCAACTCAAAAAAAAAAAAAAAAAAAGGTACTAAGAGTAGGAGGAAAAGAAAGCAAGATATCAACATCTTCCTCTTAGGTTTCTATAGTTCATTGTTTTCTCTTGCTCTCCATTCCACTCAATTTTTAAAGCTTTGGTGTACCCAGGAATCACACAGGAAGCTTGTTAGAAATGCAAATTTCTGAACTCCACCTTCAGAGGTTTTGATTCATTCGGTCTGGGGTGTGGCTCAAGAATCTGCATATTTAAGAGGAACTAAAAGTCAAAAAGTTCTGATGCAACAGAATTATGACCTTGAATATAAGCTAGGTGCATCAGAATGAGTGCATCAGGAGACAGGTGTGATGCAAGGTCAGGATCTAGAACATAATATAATGTAGGTTCTGAAGACATCTTGGGAATCGATTGTCATTCTCCAAACTTGTTTGATGATAAGAATCACCTAGAAACTTTGTCAGACAGATTATTCCTGAAGCTTCATCTGCCCAATAGAATTACCTGATGAACATTTAAAAATCCAGTAGCCAAGCCACACTGCAGATTGAATCAAAACCTCTAGGACACAACCTAAGCATGAGTATTTTTAAAATACTCTCCTATAAATGATTTCAGTGTGCAACCAAGGTTTTGAGCCAATGTCCTAGAGACAGATTCCCAAAGTCGAGGGTGGTGACTAAAAATATACATTTTTAGTAAAAGCTATAGATAAATTTGATATATAATTATCTTTTTCAAATTATTTAGAGTTCTCCAGAGAAACAAAACCAAAAGGATATATGTAGATATATATAAGAGGAGATATAGGAATTGAATCACAGGCTATGGAAGCTGAAAAGTCTTATGATTCACTGTCTGCAAAACTAAAATACAAAAAAACTGGTGGTATAATTCAGTCAGGAGGTCAATGTATAAATCCTGGGTTGACTCCACAAGCCTGAGAACCAGGAGTGCCGGTGTTTGAGAGCAGGAAAAGGTAGACATCTCAGAGCTAGGAGAGAGTGTTAATGCACTCCTCCTCTGTTTTTTTAATCCTACTTAGGCTCTCCAACTGATTAGATGATGCCTACCCACATATGTGAGGGCGATCTGCTGCTCAAATATCATTTCAACATTAATTTCTTTCAGAACTCCCTCCTAACAGACATGCCTAGAAATAGTGTTTTACCAGCTATCTGGACATTCCTTAGCCTAGTCAGGTTAATGTTTAAAATGAACCATAGGTAGGTAAGTAGATAGGAAGATAGGTTGGTAGATGGATGGAAGCATTTGGGCCCTAAATATTTGTGAAATAAGGACTAAACACAAAAAATGACAAGTTCTTATCTTAAGATTTACTGCTGTTTTACTAATGGGATGAAATACTACTTCCCTGAAAGTTGATTTTTAGGGTGTGGGGTTAAGCATTACTAATTGCTTAACCTGGTTTAAACGTACTATTCATCTCCATCAAGCCCTTTAGAATTCAAACTGGAGCAACTTGTTCCTAGGAAGAAAAAGTACCGCCCAACCTTCTAAAATAACTCACACTGGAACACAGTGTATGTTATACTGACTACAGCAGAACATAAAAAGTTTATTTATTCAACCCCATCTATGAGGGCAGAGAGTTACTTACAAATACCTCAATGATATCCAATGACACAGACACCAGGGTAGTACTGTCTCTGTTGCAGAAAAACTTATCTGTGATTTCTTCCGTCAGGTTTTGCAGTCATCTTGCAGAACCATAGGACCTTAAACAAGAACTGGACAACAGAAACTTCTAGTCTAGTCCAGCTGCCACATTGAAAAGGCGAAAAGAGAAATTAACTGGTTTGCCTCAAGTCACACAGTGACCTTTAGTTACTGTACCTCCTGATTTTCAGCCCAGGACTTTTAACCTCTCACCACACGGACAGCACTCACTGTCTGTCTTCCCTTTCCATCCACTCCCCTTTAGAATAGTTATTAAATACTCTAAACCGGGGGTCCTCAAACTTTTAAAACAGAGGGCCAGTTCACTGTCCCTCAGACTGTTGGAGGGGCGGACTATAGTTTAAAAAAAAAACTATGAACAAATTCCTATGCACACTGCACATATCTTATTTTGAAGTGAAAAAACAAAATGGGAACAAATACAATATTTAAAATAAAAGAACAAGTAAAGTTAAATCAACAAACTTACCAATATTTCAATGGGAACTATGGGCCTGCTTTTGGCTAATGAGATGGTCAATGTCCGGTTCCATATTTGTCACTGCTAGTCATAACAAGTGATGCAAGTGTGCATCAGTTAGTCTAGATCTGGTTGGAGATTTCAGATGTTTCATTCTGGAAAAAGTCTGTTCGCAGACATAAGTGCTGCCAAAGATGGTTGCCATTTTGAGTGCATGGTTCCTGAGATTACTGAGAGGAGGAGTCGAGAGACAAAGAGAAGGAGGGGAGTCGGAGAGTCCCAGTACATTCCACACATGCGCACTGCCGGCCAGACGCGTCAGCTGCTAGGCAGGACAGGCAGCGGCGGCAAAAGCACCCGGTGGGCCGGATTAATGTCCTCAGCGGGCCGCATGTGGCCCGTGGGCTGTAGTTTGAGGACCCCTGCTCTAAACTCTAGTAATTTGAGGGAATTAACACTGCTCCTCATTCACCTTGAGAAAGGGGAGTGCTGAGTTAGCTAAAACAATCAAACAGGTCATACTGTACTGAGGATGGAACTTTTGTTGTGACTCAGAAGGGTTTACAAGTCTGCATGCTGTGGACTTCGATAGGCCTTTCTATCTTCATTTGTTCTTTGAGTCTTTTGGGGCTAAGATCAAGGTCTGTGTCAGGAAGATAAAGACATGGACAATTGGTTAAACGGTGTCTTAGCCCTTAAAATGATTTCACTTTCTTTTGACCCTTATTTTCTTTCTTTTTTTTTTTTTTTTTTTTGAGTTGAAGTCTCACTCTGTCACCCAGACTGGAGTGCAGTGGCTGCTCTGGGCCACCACAGCCTCGACCTGCTGGGCTCGGGGGATCCTTCCGCCTCAGTTTCTGAGTAGCCGAAATTATAGGCATGCGCTACCACACCCGGCTGATTTTTTTGATTTATTGTAGAGATGAGGTCTCACCAATTTGCCCAGGCAGGTCTCAAACCCGCGGGCTCAGGCAATCCACTCACCTCAGCCTCCCAAAGCGCGGGATTACAGGCTGAGCCACTGAGCCCGGCTTGACCCTTATTTTCTTACTCCTTGTCATGCTTCGACTATAGCCTTTGTGACGTTAAGACCTCATGAGCAGGGTATATTTTCCTGGGAATGGCCTGTTGTTCATCTAGACCAGAAATTCTCCTACTGTATGTATTCTTTGGGGTTCTAAAGTTTCTTATGAGAAATTAAAGTTGATTTTAGTGCCTTCTATAGCTTTTGGATGGCAACTCTTAAACTCTAGTACCATTACTCAGTTTGGTCCCACATTTGTGATTGTTCATAGGTGTGTTTAATTCAATGGTCAAATGACACAGGATGCTGTAGGCAGAAAAGTTTTGCAACAGTTCAAGTAAAAAAAAAAAGGGAGAATAATTGAATCAAAGAATACATGGTAGTATAGACTCCTTAGTAGTCAGGCTATATTTTTTATGTAACTGGATATTTTGCTGGTTTTGATCCACTTATATGTGCCAAACAATTTAAAATACTGTAAGTGTAATTGGTAGCACTGTGGCTCATATTAGGAAATGCTAATAAGCTTTTTCTCTATTGTGTTCTGCAATCATCATACATAATCACTTCATCTGTTAATTAAGTAATATGTGTGCAAAACATATTTTTTCATTCCCTATTCCAGCAGTCATCAGATAAGATACTATATTCCTATGGATTTTATAATTGCCATGATACTTTTCTTTAAATGTATAAGATAGTCCTGTATGTTTATCGATCAATACCTCATTAAATCATTTCTATATTGCCTGAGGGAAAATTTGGTTAAGTATGAGATTTGATTATATGGATTTAGCAAATGGTAATGGCATATAACTTCCAGGTCAAAAGCTCAGGTTCTGGACTCAGGATTCCTGGATCCAAATCTTAGTTCTCTAGAGTCTAGGTCACTATATTAGACACATTTTTTTGCATATCTGTTTCTTAATTTTCTGATAATAACAACTACTTTATAGGCTTGCTGTGAAGATTAACTTAGTGACATATGAAGCACACTTCAAATAGTACCTCATACATAGTGTGTTAACAGTATTGAAGTTGAAAAACAGAAGCACTTTAAATATAATTGTATATTTATTTATAAAGATAGTGTCTCACTATGCTTCCCAGGCTGGTCTCAAACTCTTAGCCTCAAGAAATCCTCCCGCTTAAGTCTCCCAAGTTTTGGGGATTATAAACGTGAGCCATTGCATTAGGCTAAATCTAATTTTATATATTTCTATCTTTAAACCCAGCACTAGCTGTTTCATAAAACGGCATTATTTTCACATCAAACATGCTTCAAATTATTTATTTTGGGGGTTGTAAGTATGTCTATATTTATGTCCTTTTTTTTTTTTTGAGTTGGAGTCTCACTCTGTCACCTAGACTGGAGTGCAGTAGCCGCTCCTGGCCACCACAGCCTCGACCTGCTGGGCTCCGGCGATCCTTCAGCCTCAGCCTTCCAAGTAGCTGGAACTACAGGCGTGCACTACCACACCCAGCTAATTTTTGATTTATTGTAGAGATGAGGTTTCACCAAATTGCCCAGGTGGGTCTCGATCCTGAGGGCTCAGGCAATCCACTCACCTCAGCCTCCCAAAGGCTTGGGATTACAGGCTGAGCCACCAAGCCCGGTTTATATTTATGTCTTTAAACGGAGCCACTGCAGAAGGCGAATGTATATTGAAGATTATTCTTTACAGGGTCTTGGATATCATGAAAAAGAGGGAAATGGCAAGTTACTTAAGAGGTAAAACCAGAGAGGGGCTTCTTTTTTGAGAATAGGTTCAAAGGGATAGACAGAAAAGGCTCAGAGGCCAAGGTGAAGACAATGTTACAAAGAAGGAGTTATGTGTGGAAGAGAGAGAAGAATAAAAGAGAAAGAAAGGGAGAAAGATTAAATATACAATAGAGAGAGAAGGAGGACTAAAAGAAGAGCTAATTGTTTAATATCTGATCTTCTTCACCCAAACTCAGCTTCATGAGAACAGGGGCCACATTTACCTTGTTGAGCAATTAGTAAGAACTTGATAAATGCTTCTGAGGGTTAGGGTGAGGGAGAAAATGGTGAATGAGAAAGTCCTAGAGGAGATGAGAGGGAACTGGGTAAAAAATAAGAAAAGAATTGCGTATTAGTCTACTCAGACTGCCATAATAAAATACCACTTGGGTGACTTAATCAACCAAAATTTATTTTCTCACAATTCTGGAAGTTGGAAGTCTGAGATCAGCAAGTCAGCATGGTTGGTTTCTGGTGAGGGTCCTCTTCCTAGCTTGAAGACGGTTACCATCTCACTGTGTCCTTACATAACCTTTCATTGCTTGGAGAGAAACACCCTTCTGGTGTCTTTTCTTATGAGAACACCCATCCTATGGATCTGGGCCCTAAACCTATGACCTCATTTAACATTAATTACTCCCAGGAATTACATCTCCAAATACTGCCACATCAAGGTTAGGCCTTTAACATATGAATTTGGGGAGAGGGAACACAAACATTCAGTCCATAACAGACAACATAACAGATGGGATAGGATTTGAAAGGAGGAGGGAGAGAAAGGGAAAGGAATGCATAAAGGAATGTTGCAAAGAATGAGGAATAATGAAGTTGTTTCATGCATTTGGTGTTAAATTTAGGCAAATATAGGAGGAGATCTGAGCCAGGATTTAAGGCTGTGAAATGAATTCAGAGAAGTTGCTGTTTGGGAAATATCAATGCATTGTTTGTTAAATTTACCAGATTATAAGAATCAACTAGAACATTATTTAAGAATACAGATTCTCTGGAGATTCTTCCCTTGCAGATTTTATTTCTCTAGACCTGGGTTGGGGGTCTAAAATTTTTGACAAGGCTCCTGGGAGATTTTTATAACTTCCAAGGGTAGGAAACTAGAAACCACTGAGATAGGTACACGAATAAAAGTGAATAAAAGGTTTGGAAGATAACATTGAGGGTTTATCATAAAGTTAATCAATCTAATTGCATGTTTTTCATAAACTATGATTTAGAGTCAAGAGACAGGTACATTTGGTTGAGTGTATTTTGAACTAAGGATTGGCAAAAAGATTGGACATAAGTCAAGGGTCAAAAAGAATCAGGTGTCACTGAATGTACAGCTGAAACGTTGATCTATGTGTTTCAGACTGAATAGAGATAAAAGGGAAGGCTTGGGTAAAGAAAAAATATCAGGTGCTATTGGCCCTAAAAAGAATGAGGTTTGTATTTGCTGGGAGACTTTAAAGAACAGGAGGTTATGGTTCAAAATTTCAGAAATCAAGATTTCAGTAGTATAGTGGCTTCTGAATTTGTGTATATATGAATTACATTTTAAAAAACTGTTTTGTTTTGTTTCACTTCTTTCCGTTCCATGATCCATACTGCTGCTAGGATGCTCTTCCTAAATTAAAAGTCTGATAATATTTTTCTGTCATCAAACACTTTCCTGACTCCCCACTGCCTGAGGCATGTCAAAATCCCTATCACGGCATTTGGAGTCCTTGGCTATTGCCTGCAAATATTACATACTTAACACTATACAGCCTACACATCCTTTAAAATACTTTATTCATTCATGTTTTGCTTTTTGTTATATTCCTCTGTCTACCAGTTCTACCTGGCAAAATGACAACCCTTTTTATTCTTAAAAACCTGTTGAGGAAGATTTTGATAAGATATTGGTCCTTCCAATGTCCAATACACACATTAGTTCATTTTTTTCTCCTCTTTTCTACTTTGATACCTCACACGTGCTTTTGTCATTGAGCTTAACACTGCAGGGTAAGGATCATAAACCAAATATTTTTAGGGGGTGTGCATTTAACAAGAATGTTAGAAACAGATAGGAAGAAAGACAATTCACTCTAAGTTGCTTGCAGAGTAATTCAGTGTAATGTCTGCTAGTGAAACTTCTTTTTGAAACATTGCTGCCATAACAAAATAATCAAAACACATTTAAGGAACACATGATCCTCCTCTGCTAAGAAGATCACAGCATAACTGAATGAAAGATCAGTGTGTCAAGAAGTAGCAAATGAGAGTCTGTTGTTGAGGTGCCTCTACCAGAAAAGCTATTTAAATTTGAGGTGGAAGGCAAGTATGTGAGGGAACACTAGAATGACAGAATGAATTCAGTATTTTAGGATAACGATAACGATGCCTTCTATGTCTCTCACTCAAAACTAGTGAGACACATTACCCAGCAAGCAGCTAAAAATGAACTTTGAACTGGAGTGTAGAGACCTATGGAATTCAGCTGTCACTTTGTTGCTTCTCACTTCACATTAACCTTTACAATGCCTGAAAATGACTATGTGATTCTTCCAAAAGCTAAAAACCATCTCCTGTCATTTACTTCTCAGTTTATGAAGTGGTCAAAGTCAGCCTAGAAGAGAGACTTTTAAGAGTTTGGCAGCGGAAGCAGGTTTTTCAGGAGTCCCTTCAGCTGCAGCAGTGAAAAACAACTTCAATTATTATCATATTCTGATGGCCCACAAATCTCCATCTCTAACCAAGATTTCTCTCATGAGCTCTCAAGATACACATTCAGCTTCCTCCTGGATGTCTCTTAAATGGTCCACTGGCATTTAAAACTTAATATACTCAAAATGGAATCTGTCATTTCTCTGTTCTTCATTAAAAACAAAGATAAAACATAGCTTTTCTTCACAATTCATCTAGCTGCCCTATGCAGACAACTATGGGTCATCTTGGAGAACATTATTCTCCTCCTCCTTATCTAATCAATCACCAACTCTTATCAGTTCCTCTTTCTGTCTCTCAAGTCCACACCCAATGGTATATGCCTACTCTGCTCAGATTACAGTGTAAACAAAACAACCTTTCTAATATGCAAGTCATTACTTTAAACTCTTCTCTATCTCCTGCTACTCTTAGGATGAAGGCAAGAACTCCTATATATGACCAAACAAGTCCAGTTTAATTTCTCCCCTAGATAACTCTTCAGCTATTCCTTCACCATGCAGCTGTTTGCCCTTCATTGATTCAATAAATATTGATTGCCTACTAAGTGCAAAAAGTGGGGTGAACAAAACAGACAGTGAGGAGATAGGAATTTTTTTTAAATCACATAAGTATAGAATCACACATTGTGTTGTGTTTTGTGTAGAAGAAGAGGGCACACTGAAAGAGTATTAGGGAATGACATAATTTTGACTGGTTATTCAGGGATTCCAGCAGTTTTTGTACCTGTACAATTCTTCCTTGTTCATTAATTTACTACAACTCACCTATGTCTCAGCCTATGTGTCACTTCTTCAGGATGCCACCCCTGAGATTCAGAACCTGGGTATGGTACTTCTCAGTCCCCTGCAGTTCCAGTGTCACTTATATTGTATTTTTTACTCTCCTGTAGCTTGGTGATGCTGGGTCTTTCTGTCTTTGTCACATGGGTTCCTTAACTTACATCACTGCGGCTATTACAGAGAAGATCCTCAATAAACATTCCTTGGATCATTTAATGAAATAACGTTGCTGCCACTGACTGAATAAAAAAAAAAGTTAAAGAATTAATGTTTATGAAAACTCTGCCTCTTTAATACTGATCCCAAAAGATTAAACCTTCAAATTTTAACCTTGTTCAATTTGTCCAAACACGAATCTAATTTATAGTAATCATTTGATCCGTGATAGGCACCTATTAACACAAGAGGGTAGAAGATTGTAAGTTGTTTAAATAGATAAATCTAAAGGTTAGTGCTTAGGAATTTACAACCCCATGACTCTGTTGTAAATACCGGGAGTGTCAAAAAGGAAATATACACATTTTAAGAGATGTTATCTTATCTATGTTTCACTTTTAGTTTGCCAAAATCAAAAGTGCCTGGATGATGCTGGTCATCACTTTGAGCACCTTATACTTGTAGAAGTCAAGCGTGACTTGTATTCATCTTTTTTTGTTATTGGTATATATTGAGTATTGCGATTTTAATACAGTTTTTTCCCTTTCTTAAAATGTGTATAACATTTCTTTGGCATCTTCTCTAAAATTGAGTTCTGTCATCAGCTATTTCTGCTGACAGCCATCTCCAGCCCCACCTTACCCTTGAGAGATCATCAGTTTATGTCCTTATGGTCTGTTTCAGCTCACATTAATAAAGCAGAAATCTTGTAATAGAAACCCACTCTGCAACGTTGACATATTACAGAAGAAACAGGTAACTTTGTGAAATGATATCTGTGGACAGTGGGATAGGCTTTATGGAGGAGACAGGTGGTAAGATTTAGGAACGCTCTTTCATAAATGGGCCAATAGGTAAAGTCAATGTCTTGAAAGTTCATGACTTAATAACATCATTTCTGAATCCTGGTGTGTCATAAATGGATCATCTGATGCAAATCATGGTGCCTATTGAGAACAGATTAAACAAATTCATACAAATCAGCCAGTTGCCACTTCCTTAACATCACTTATTGATCTATGAGACCTAGGCAGGCATGAGGGCTGCCCTGTGACCTGTAGCCTTTACAGTCTTCAGAGCTCTGGGAACTCTGTAGCTGATGACCCTCAGTCTTTTGAGGTTGCACAACACTTTACTCCCAAGCAGCAGACCCGTCACAACTCTACAGTGAGGTTGGGAGAAATGGCCACTTATCCCAGCTGCCTGACTGCTCTGTGCATTTAGATGATATGTGATGTATTTCTCAGAATTCTGATTAACATACCTATAATTTCTTGCTAAGGGCTGGGTTCAGTGGCTCAGCCTGAAATTCCAGCACTTTGGGAGGCCGAGGCAAGAGGATTGCCTGAGCCCAGAGGTTCGAGACTAGCCTGGGCAACTTGATGAGACCGTGTCTCTACAATAAGTCACAAAAACCAGCCGGGTATGGTGGCATGTGTCTGTAGTTTCAGCTACTTGGAAGGCTGAGGCGGAAGGCCTAAGCCCAGCAGGTCAAGGCTGCGGTGGCTGTGAGCCTGCCACTGCACTCCAGTCTGGGGCAACAAGAGTAAGATTCCAACTCAAAAGAATTCTTGCTAAGGAAACTAGGAGACAATAATGTGACAAAGTCAAGTTTGGCTTTGACAGTGAACTGTTTAACTTTAAAACTCAAAGGGTATTTTTAAATAAGAATTTCAAAGGATGTACTATTGCCTAAACAACTTATTTCTACACGCTTATTAATGCTATCTTCTACAATGCATTTTTGTGCAGCATCATATTTTATTTAATTTATTGTGAGACAGCGTTTCACTCTGTCATCCAGGCTGGAGTGTAGAGACACAAACATAGCTCAGGGTGCAGTCTCAAGGTGATCCTTCTGCCTCAGTCTCCAAGTAGCTGGGACTGTGCATACCACCATACCTGGCTAACTTTTTATATATATTTATGGAAAGGAGATACCACTATGTTGTCCAGGCTGATCTCCAACTCCTGGACTCAAGTACTCCTCTTACTTTAGCCTCCCAAAATGTTGGGGTTACAGGCGTGAATCACCACCTGGCCAACATCACCACATTTTATATGTCTAAATCCTACCCTCCTCACATGCCAACTAAACCACAAAACGTTCTCAGATTTGCCCAGCTAAATGTGATCTCTCCCTGCTTACAATAGACCCTAACTTTTGAGATCTCCTAAAGGTTGAATATTTTTAAAGCTTTGCTCCTAGTAGGTATTGACAAATATTTGTTGATTAAATAAGTTATTTTATTGCAAAATTAGGCAAAGTAGATGACTTTTTGTTTTCTAGAACATTGAGTTAAATCCTTTCATTTGGAAATGGAAGTATTCTCTGTAACTTTCTGCCACACTGAGGAGCTCATATTTGAGCCTATAATTGAGAATAGTTCTCTGACTTCACATTTTTTTCCTCTTTATCCTGTTTATCTAACTATGCTCTTAAACAGTTCTGTTTATTGAACTGTCTGAGTTTGTTCTCTCTTGAGGTGATTTGTGCTAGCTGTTTTCTGTACCTGGAATTCCCTTTTTTTCACATTTCTTTCTCTTCCTAGCTGGTGTTTCATCACTTAAGTGCCAGGTCAGATACCCCTTTCACAGAGAAGACTTACTCTACCCCCAGTCTAAAGTAGCCCTTCATGCTTTGATTTTCTTTATAGTACTTATTACTGAGTTTATCTTGTATACTTTTTTTTTTGAGTCAGAGTCTCACTGTCGCCCAGGCTGGAGTGCAGTGGCATGCTCACAGCCACTGCAGCCTCGACCTGCTGGGCTCAGGCGATCCTTCCACCTCAGACTTCCAAGTAGCTGGAACTACAGGCATGCACTACCACTCCCAGATAATTTTTTGATTTATTGTAGAGATAAGGTCTCTCCAACTTGCCCAGGGTGGTCTTGAACCCCTGGACTCAGGCAATTCTCTTGACTCTACCTCGCAAAGTGCTAGAATTACAGACATGAGCCACCGCACCTGGCTACTTTTTAAATCTTTTTTATTTATTCCTTTTTTTCTCCTTTTATTAGATTGAAACTTCTGTGAGTTGGCTATCTCCAAGAAGAGGATTTGTAAGTGGAAGATGCTCAATATGTAACTATAGAAAGAATGAATGATTTCCAAATAGAAGCTTTCATATATACTTTTAGTGAAAATCATCAGGGCACAGAAAAGCACATGGTGTTATTTGCTGAAATTCCACCTGGAAGGTTGCCTGTTATAAATTCTCTGCCCCATGGAACTTGAATAATTGGCACCTGAAACACCTTATTAAACATAGGTAAGGCCTCAGAAACTAGGTAGGTTCTTGTTCATATGCAGGAGCCCAACACCTAGCACAGTTGGTGGTATTAAGTTGAGCGAATCAAGTGAAGGATTAAGTAAATGGAATTTGATTCTCAAACTCTGACTTTCTTTACCATAGCATTTACGTGGTTCTCCATAATAATTGCTACCATTTTTGGAATAGCTACTACTCACTAGATAATGCCCTATATCCACTATCACATTAATTCTATTAAATAAGTCTTTGGTAAAGAATTATTATTATCCCTATTTTGAAGATGAGGCAAGTTGAAAGTAAATGATTCTTTGGGACTGGACCCAGGTCTAGTCTTCAAAATCCAGAATCTCAATCAGACATATAACTTGTTTTTTCTTTTTTTTTTTTTTGAGTTGGAGTCTCACTCTGTCACCCAGACTGGAGTGCAGTGGCTGCTCCCGGCCACCGCAGCCTCGGCCTGCTGGGCTCCGGCGATCCTTCCGCCTCAGCCTTCCAAGTAGCTGGAATTACAGGCGTGCGCTACCACGCTCGGCTAATTTTTTTGATTTATTGTAAAGATGAGATCTCGCCAAGTTGCCCAGGCAGGTCTTGAACCCGCGGGCTCAGGCAATTCATTCACCTGAGCCTCCCAAAGCACGGGATTACAGGCTGAGCCACTGAGCCAGCTTTGTTTATTCACTAAAATAAAAAACCTTCAAATGTACTTCACAGTTTATTCAAACATTAATGATTATTCCAAACTTTGCTGAATACTTACATACTCACTTTACAGCAAGTAATTCGTATGTAGCATGAGTCTGTTTTTAATATAAATATAAAACTATAGTTTTTTTGTTATGCTACCTAAACAACTGTCATTTTTCTTATAGTTTAATAGCTTTGTCTTTTTGTGACTGTAAAAATAATATAATCATTGTTTTTAAAAAGTCAAATAATACAGAAAATATGGAGAAGAGATACAACTTAAAATAATCTTAAATACAATTAAAAGTTTAGATAAATGAAATCAAATTGTACATTATATTTTTCTCTTCTTCCAGTTGTTCTCATAATTCCAGAATTATGTCATGCTACTCTTTTTGCAAAAAATGTTCTAAGCACTACCATATATCTTTAGATTTATTATCTCTGCTCAACATAAATGATACAAACGGTACAAAAGATTTTAAAAATCTTTCATTCTTACACCATTCTAAGGTAGTTCAACTAACCTGACTCTACTAAAATCTATTTTGAATTAGCTAATTTATTTAGCCAGATTTAGGGTCATATATGCTATAAAATCAACAGAACTCTTATACATGGGAGTTATATTTATTCAATAAATTACAAAAAAAAACTAAAGCAGAGTACTTTTTTTATACGATACTCTCACTTTTCAATTTTTGACAATGACACGTTTTCACCACAGGTCAAATTATTGAAGGTGCCGTTGGTCCCTCCTCCCTTGCTCTCAGTATTCTTTCTTTTTCATCTCATTTGCCTGTCCAAAACTGAATGATTAGTAATGTGAACCTGGGCCATTGCAATTCTCATGTTTTACTCACTGTAACCTATACTCTACATCATATTATCAGACACATCTCCTAAAATATCCATTTTTTTATAGGATTCAACTCAAGTCTCTCAATCAAACATTCCAGCCCCTCCAGTCTTGGGTCAATCTACTTTTCCCCACCTCCCACCTCATGGCTCTACATTTAGACTGCTCTGTACATGTTTTCTGAAAAGATCTTGCACATTATTTTTCCCTGTTCATTTAGTACTCCTTTAAAAAACAATGTTTTCTGCTCTATGTCCTTAATATCCTTTACCACTCAAATATTATCTTCCCCTGATGGCTTCTCTAACCTATCTAACCTATTTCTACTTAATACAGATATCATCCATAGAATTCATTCATACCAAAAATACATTTATTGAATACCTACTATGTACCAGACACTGTTCAGGGAACTGGGAATATATCAGGTGATAAAATACACATAATTCTCTGACTTCACGGAATTTGTGCTCTTATAGATAGAAAATAAATACACATAATGCCATGAATTTGTCTATGCTATCATTAGATAAATATTGTTTTTAAAAATTGAGATAAAGTGAGGGAATCAGAAATGCCACAGTTTATAAAAATTTTTTTTTAACAAAATGTTATGTTCAAATAGTGTATATTTTAGATTTTGTGAACCATATGATTTCTCTCAACAGCTATTCAACTCTGCCATTTTAGTATAAAAGCACCCATGGACAATACATAAACAAAGGGTGCTATGACTTGAATGTATGTATCTCTCCAAAACTTACATGTTAGAACTTAAATTCCATGGTGATGGCATTAAGAGATGAGATTGTTGGGAGGTGGTTAGGCCATAAAGTCTCTTCCCTCATCAATGGCTTGGTACTGTGTTTGTGGTAATGAGTGAGTTTTTGCTCTGTTTGTTGTCATGAGAGCTGGTTGTTAAAAAGATCCTACTGCATTTGCTTGTGTGCGCTCGCTCTTTCTCTCTCTCTCTCTCTCTCTCTCCCTCCACCACACACACCCTCCTTTCTTCCCTCCCTCCTTGCCTCCCTCCATCACCATTTTATCTCTGCACACCTAGGACCTCTTTGTTTTCTGTGAGTGGAAGCAGCCTGAAGCTTTTACAAGATCCCCAATCTTCCAGACAGCAGAATTAACCAAATAAACCTCTTTTCTTGATCAATTATCTAGCCTCAGGTATTCCTTTATAGCAACATTAATCAGACTAAGACAGAAAAATAGTACCTTACTATCAAGATAACTGAAAATGTGGAAGCAATTTTGGAACTGAATAATGGGAAAAGGTTGGGAAATTTGGAGGGATCAGAAGAAGACAAAAAAGTTGAGGGAATGTTTGGGACTTCTTAGAGATTGGTTAAGTGGTTGTGACCAGAATTGCTCATAGAAATATAAACAGTAAAGCCATTCTGATAAAATCTCAGATGGAAATGAGAAACATATTGGGAAGTGGAGCAGAGGTCACCCTTGTTAGGCGTTAGCAAAGAAATTGGCTGCATTGCGCCCATGCCCTAGGGATTTGTGGAAGACTGAACTTAAAAGTGATGCCCTAGCCGGGTTTGGTGGCTCAGCCTGTAATCCTGCACCTTTGGGAGGCTGAGGTCAGTGGATTGCCTGAGCCCGTGGGTTCGAGACCCGCCTGGGCAGCGAGACCTCATCTCTACAATAAATCAAAAATTAGCCTGGCGTGGTAGCGCACACCTGTAGTTCCAGCTACTTGGAAGGATGAGGCGGAAGGATCGCCAGAGCCCAGCAGGTCGAGGCTGCGGTGGCTGGGAGCGGCCACTGCACTCCAGTCTGGGCGACAGAGTGAGACTCCAACTCAAAAAAAAAAAAAAAAAAAATGTGATGCCCTAGGGTATCTAGCAGAAGACATTTCTAAGCAGCAGAGTGCACAAGAAGTGGTATATCTACTTTTAACAGCTTATAGTCAGATATGGCAGCAAAGGATGATCTAAAGGTGGAATTTATAATCAAAAGAAAAGCAGAGTGTAAAAATTTGGAAAATTTACAACATGGCCATGTGGTAGAGAAGGAAAAAATGTTTTCAGGAGAAAAACCTAGAAGTATGGCAAAGTGGAAGTTCAAGACAACGGGGGAATGGTCTTGGAGGCATTTTAAGGAACTTTGAGTCCACCCCTCTTATTATAGGCCCAGAGGCCTAGGAAGTTGGAATGGTCTCAAGCAGCCAAGTCCCAGGTTCTACTGCTTTAACACCACCTTAGGGTACTGTTTGCTGCATCCCAGTTACTCCAGCTCTAGTTGTGGATCAAACAGCTCCAGATGCTGCTTGGGTTGCTGCTCTGAAGTATGCAGAGAATTAGCTTTGGTGCTATTCGTATGGTATTAAGTCTGCAGGCACCCAGAATGCAAGAGTGGAGGCTTGGTGGCTTCCACCCCAGCTTTAGAGGATATAGCAAAAAGCCTAGGAGCCCAAGCAGAAGCCTTATACAAGGATGAAGCCCCCAAGAGGGCCTCTAGTAGGGCAGTGCCTAGTAGAGCTATGGGCACCAGGCTAATTCCCTTCAACCCCAGAATTATAGAGACACTGGCAGCATGCAGCCTTGGCCTGGAAAAGCCAAAGGCATTTGACCCCAACCCATGAAAACAACCATATGGGTTGCACCCAGCCATACCATGTCCAAGGCACTGGGAGTCCACTCCTCCCACCAGTGTGTCCAGGATGTGAGACATGAAGTCAAAGGTTATTTTAGACCTTTAAAATGTTAAGTCTTCCCTGCTGGGTTTCAGAATTATGGGGTGTCTTTTACCCCCCCCTTTTTAAAGCATGACAATGAGAGGACAGAAAAGTTCCCACAGTGGGAGGGAACCCGAAGGGGTTGCCCTTTTACCCTTCTTTTGGCCAATTTCTCCCTTTTGGAATGGGACTGTTTACCCAGTGCCTGTATAACCATTGTATTATGAAAGTAAATAACTTGTTCTTTGATTTTACAGGCTCACAGTTATAAGGAAATTGTCTTGATTCTTACATGATGCTTTGGACTTTGGACTTTTGAGTTGATGCTGATAAAAGTTAAGATTTTTGGAGACTATCAAGATGGTATTTTGTATGAGAGATAGATGTAAGATTTGGAAGACCGGGGGAAATGCTATGGTTTGAATGTTTGTCCACCTAAATTTCATGTTAAAATTTGATCCTCATAGCCAGGCATGGTGGTGCATGTCTGTAGTTCCAGCTTCTTGGAAGGCTGAGGCAGAAGGATCACCTGAGCCCAGCAGGCTGAGGCTGTGGTGACTATGAGCATGCCACCGCACTCCCTCCTGGGTAACAGAGTGAGACTCCAACTCAAGAAGAAAAAAAAAATTGATCCTCAGTGATGGAGATGGGGCCTAATGGGAGACGTTTGAGTCATGAGGGTAGGTCCCTCATGAGTAGCGTGGTGCTGTTCTTATGGTAATGAGTAAGTTCTTACCCTTTTTTTTTTTTTTTTTTG
>NW_007247934.1:26463-79577 GCF_000164805.1 Carlito syrichta | reverse complement strand
ACTCACCTCAGCCTCCCAAAGGCGCGGGATTACAGGCTGAGCCACGGAGCCCGGCTAGTTCTTGCCCTTTTATTTAAGAAAAGAACTGATTGTTTAAAAGAACCTGACCGCTCCTTTCTCTTTCTCTTTCTGCCCCCACCCCCACTTCCTCTCTCAGCATGCTGCGGCTCTCCCTTACCTTCTACCATGAGTGGAAGCAGCCTGAAGCTTTTACCAGATTCCCAGTCTTCCAGACAGCAGAATCATGAACCAAATAAACCTCTTTTCTCTAAAAATTACCCAGTCTCAGGTATTCTTTTATAGCAACTCTAAATGGACTAAAACACATCTTCTGAGTTCTACAAAATAGTGAGTCATACTTGGCCCTTGGGTTTTAGTTTGCCAACCCTTTGAAGGGTTGAGATTAGTAAAGACCTGAAAGATATAAGGGAGTAAGAATGTGGCTATTTCTTAAGAAAGAGCATTCTAGGCAGAGGGAACAGTCATTGTAAAGCTTCTAAGACAGGGGCATACTTGGTGTGCTACAAAAACAGGTAGTATACCAGTGTGACTGTAGCAAGTTGGATGAAAGAAAAAAAGAGGTAGGAGATGGGCAAGAAGAGGGGGAAAAAAAAAGGTGATTATATAGTAGGCCATTTAAAGAATTTGACTTTGACTCTGAATGAAAAGTAGAGCCATTGAAGAACTTTGAGAGGGGGACTGATATGCTTTAGTTATAATCACAGATGGCAACCATAACTTCTCACACCAGGAAGAAACCTTAAAAGATTGTCACTAGTCTCAGCCCGATAAATAGGTTTAAACGTAGATAGCCAACCCTGATTAAGACATTATGTTGGCAAAGACTCAGATTGAACACTATCTCAGTCAGAAACACTTCTATGATCAATTAGCAATGTCTGCCAAATAAGAGCTATTTGTTGCTATCTGTTTGTGGTCCTTATTTAGTCTAACCTTCATATTTTTCCCGTTCAGATGCATAGATTTTTCAACAGATTACATATGTATTCAACATTCTCACCTAATTAATATCTGGACTTCTGATCTCCAGATTAGTCATCTTCATTGTATCTGGTCCTTCTCTCTCTCAGCTTTTATACTTAAGGCAGTGATCAATACATATGTTTCCTGGAAGCCTAAAGATATTAAAATAAAAAGCTGCTGTGGTGATAAGAATTGTGAATACAAGTTTTATTTCCTTACATTTACACAAACTTCCCAGTTGGTAAAGCACTTTTGTCTTTATCTTAGTTGAACCTTAATATCCCTATGAATCCTTAATCATCCCATGAAATGATCCCAGTGCCCTGAACATACAAGAGCAGGCCCTCCAACTGCTCTTGATAGAATTGCATTTGCTGGTGATAGCTGAGATTTGGTTTAAACAATTACACCTATAAAATTTAGTTTAAAATTATTACCATAGTTATTTCATAATTGTTACTAAAATACTTCTTAGTGCAAGTAGAGCAAAAGTAAGGAAGAACCGAAAATTCCAAAACGTTCAATGATAAGCTTAAAGCTGCCTTCCTTCTGTGCATTGTGCGGAAAGGAGGAGGAGTTTGTGCTGACTTCCTCTGATGACTAATGAAATTTTTACTCTTTTCAATACGATCTTTAACAATTAGGCTGTGTTATAATGAAATGTTCATTTGTCTAAAGTCTGATTCCTGGTCCATCAATACCTCTTTGTGAGAGGTGCATCCGTAAAATATGCCTTTGTCTTGAGTGGAATGCAACCAGAGGCGTTTAGTGCAAAGAGTCTCAGTAAAGCAGCCTGAAATGAACAATAGGGCTTCAGAAAAGCTAAAATTAAAATGTATATATATATAAATTTTGTTCTGTACCATGTACTATTCACTACCTGACTAAGAGACTATCTACAACAATGGGGAGTAAGCTTCATATTTAAATGCAATCCTGGAGAAATGTTTAAAAATCCAAATTACAAGTGAAAAACATTTTACATTCTCAGTAGCAGCGTAAAGTACATCTGGAAACCACATTTTTGTTGTGTATTTTTAAAGAATTCCCGTTTGAAACTACCTAATGATTTTAAATTGTCCATGTTTTTCTACTAAAAATTTCCAAATAGAAATATTTTTATTTTTATATTTGAATATAAAATGTTTTCTATTTTGATATAAAATATAAACCTTTTCCTCTTATGTTTCTAATGTAGCTCAAACCAGTTGAGATCTGTTTTGATTACTTTCTTCTCATTGTATCACTTCATTTCCTTTCATTAATATTTAATATTTAGGAAGAACCTACAAAATGTTGTATCTCTATTAAATATGACCTTTGTCACAGTGGGCTCAAATTTCCAACATGGCAAAAAAGAACCATGAATTTATAAAGAATCCACATAGAGCAGAGAATGGAAACAACATGATAGAAATCTTAAGGATTTACATTACCTATAAATTACTCTGGTTCTTTTCATAGTCTGGCATGATTCCAAAAGGCCACTGAGAGTGAGAAAGTTGGATATTTATCAAGAATGGCATGTAAGTGAGTCAAGAGCTGTGAGATTGTGACGTTCCTGGAGATGCAGGGAAATAAGGTGCAGGCAGAAGGGGCAGCAGTGAACAGTAATGACCGTGAGAAAGATCCACACTCTAATAATTTTATCTTCCATGGTTGTATGATTAATCCACAAATTGATAGACACCTAGTGAGTCTTGTCCCCATGCTAGTGGTTTCCTCATCCTTACAAATGTTAGCATATCTGATGGGATACTGGAACCACCAGGCCTATTTTTTTTCTCATATATAATGCAGTTATCTGACCATTTTGTTTTATTGTTTCCAGAAAGCTATCCCACTTTTTCTACTTAGCTAATTTTTAATCATTACCCCTTTAATTACCCAGAAGTCAGTGAAAGCATCGGTTCTGCAAAATTTCCCTGGATCCCACAGTCTGAATTAAATGTACTTGAACTCCTGTAGTATTTTGAACTCCTGTAGTACCTTGAACTCGTGTAGTAGCTTGAACTCCTGTAGTACCTTGGGCAAGTCCCTTTTTCAGCTTTATTAAGGCATAACTGACAAATGAAGATTGCATATATTTAAGGTGTACACAGTGAAGTTTTGATATACATATACATAGTGAAATTGTTACTATGTTTAAGCTAATTAACATAACTATCTCTTCATATAGTTAACTTTCTGTGTTTGTGTGATGAGAATATTTAAGGTCTACTCTCAGCAAATTTCAAATACACAATACATTATTATTACTTATAATCACCATGCTATACCTAGGTCTCCAGAACTTACTCGTCTTATTATGGCAAGTGTATACTCTTTGACCAACTTCTCCCATTTCCCTTACCTCTGGCTCCTGGAAACCACCCTTCTACTCTTTGTAAATTTAACTCTTCAGTTCCACAAATGAGATCATGCAGGATTTATGTTTCTGTGTCTGGCTTATTTCACTTAGCTTAATATCCTCAAGGTTCATCCATAATGTAAATGACAGGATTTCCTTTTTTTTAATGCTGGACAATTTTACACTGTCTACATATACATATTATTTATTCACTCATCTGTCAACAGTTATGTTGTTTTCATATCTTGGCTATTGTGACTAATGCTGCAATGAACATGAAAATGCAGATATCACTTCTAGATAGTGATTTTATTTCCTTTGAATATATGCACAGAACTAAGATTGCTGGATCATATTTAACCATATTTAAGTTTTTGAGGAATCTACATTCTGTTTTCCATAATGACTGTACAAATTTACATCCCCTCAAATAATGTACAAGGGATCCCTTTCTCGACACCCCAACACTCATCCTTTGACTTTTTATGATAGTCATCCTAACAGGTGTGATGTGAAATGGCATTGCAATTTTGATTTTCATTTCCCTAATGATTACTGATGTTGAGCACTTTCTTATATACCTCTTAGCCATTTGTATGTCTTTGGAAAAAAATCTCAATTCAGGTTCTTTGTCCTTTTAATCATGCTATTATTATGATTACTGTTGTTGTTGCTGTTGTTGTTGTTATTGAGCTATATGTAATTCCTATATGTTCTGGATATTAACCCCTTATTGGATATGTGGTTTGCAATATTTTCTCTCATTAATAGGTTGCCATTTTATTTTAGTGATTTTTTCCTTTGTTATGCAGACAATTTTTTAGTTTGATGTAGTCCCATTTATTTTTGCTTTAGTTGCCTGTGTTTTGGGTTGTCAGATTTAAAAAAACCATTGCTAAAATCAATGTCATGGAGATTACCTTTTATTTAAACTTAGGAGTGTCACAATTTTAGGTCTTACATTTAAATTTTTAGTTCATTTTGAGTTGATTTTTGTGTATGATATAATGATCCAATTTTATCTTTTTGCATGTAGATAACCAGTTTTCCCAAAACCAATTATTGAAAAGACTATCCTTTCCCACTCTCTAGTACTGGCACCTTTGTTCAAGATCAGTTGATTGTGTATGTATGACTTTATTTCTGGGTTGTCTATTCTGTTCTATTGGTCTGTGTGTCTATGCTCATGCCAATACCTTATTGTTTCGATGGCTATAGCTTTGAATATAATTTGAAATCAGAAAGTGTGATATTGATGCTTCTAGCATTTTTTCCTTGCTGAGGATTACTTTAGCTATTTAGGATCTTTTGTGGGTTCATATGAATTGATTTTTTTTTAGTTCTGTGAAAAATATCATTGGAATTTTTATGGGAATTGCATTGAATCTGTAGATCACTCTGGGTAGTACTATGAACATTTTGGCATTATTGATTATTTTAATTTATAAGCACAGGATAACTATTTATTTGTGTCGTCTTCAGTTTCATTCATCAGTGTTTTATACTTTTCAGGGTCCAGAACTTTCACTGTATTAACTTATTGGTTAAACTTATTTCTAAGTATTTCATTCTGTTTTATGGTATTATAAAGAGGATTGTCTTTATAATTTATTTTTCAGAGAGTTTATTGATAGTGTATAGAAATGCAACTGATTTTTGTATGTTGATTTTGTATCATGCAATTATACTGAATTCATGTAATAGTTCTAACAGTTCTTTGGTGGGCTTCTTAAAGTTTTCTATGTATAAGATCATGTCATCTACAAACAGAGACCTCTCTCTGAGTTATGTGTCTTTTATTACCTTTTCATACCTAATTGAGCTAAGACTTCTAGTACTGTGTTGGCCACAAGTAGTGAGAGGGAGAGTAGTTATCCTTGTTTTGTTCCTGATTTTAGAGAAATATCTTCCAACTTTTCATCGAGTATATTAGTTGTGGTTTGACTTGTATTATATTGATGTACAATTCTTCTATAACTAATTTGTTAAATTTGTGGTTTTTGTTTTGTTTTGTTTTAGGTAGTTTTCTTATGACAGAGTCAATTTCCTGGGTTGCTATTGGTCTATTTAGGATTTTAATTTCTTCTTATTTCAACCTGGGGGGCTGTGTGATGTCAGAAGGTCCTCTATTTCATTTAGGTTTTTGAGTTTGTTTCTGTACAGGTGTGCTTAGTAATCTCTGGTAATGTTTTGAATTTTGGGGGGGTCAGTTGTAACCTCATATTTTGTGTTTCTAAGTGTGTTTATTTGGACTTTTTCGCTCATTCTTTTAGTCAGTCTGGCTATGGGTCTAACTTGTTTATCCTCTCAAAGAACTAGCTTTTTGTTGATTTTTTTCTATGATACTTTTGTCTTCTATGTTCTATAGTTGAGATTTTATTTTGATGATCTGGATTCTTTTGCTGAAGTTAGAGTTTTGGTGGTCTTGCCTTTCCAACTCTTTTAGGTGTGACGTTAGTCTGTTCATATGTATCTTTCTGGTTTGTTTGTTTTACATATATGTGTGTCGAACTTTAAATTTCCCTCTTGTTACTGATTTCATGGTATCCCAGAGATCCTAGTAAGATGTATTTTCATTTTCATTTGTTTCTAGGAATCTTTTAGTTTCTGTCTCAATTTCCATGTTGACCCAGGAGTCCATTAAATAGTTTTTTAAAGAATTGACCTTCTTTCCATATGACCCAGCAATACTCCTTCTGGAACTATACCTGAAGATACTCAAATCATTCTACAAACAAGATACCTATGCAAGCATGTTTATTGCAGCATTATTCACAATAGCAAAAGCATGGAAACAACTGTGCTGTCCATTGAAAGTAGACTGGATAGAAAAAAAGTGGTACACGTACACAATGGAATATTACACAACCATAAAGAAGGACAAAATTATGGACTTCACAGCAACTTGGATGGATTTAGTCTAACATACCTCAGTGATCTATCACAGAAACAAAGAACTGAATGCCATGTTTTCACTTGTAAATGGGCCCTGAACATTGATCACAATATTATTAGAGAGGGACTGTCAGAAGTGGGACACTACCAGAGGAGGTGGTGAGGCACATAACATCACCAAGGGTACCTGATCCTAAACCAGAAGAAGTGAGGACCAGTGGGAGGCCCAAACTTCACCTACACATAGATTACTTATGTAACTAATGCTGACTTGTACCCCACATCTTTAAAATAAAATAAAGAAGGAAATAAAAGAGTTCTTATCATGAATGGTTGATGAATTTTGTCAAGTGACCTTCTGTATCGACTAGTATGCTTATCTAATTTTTGTCCTTCTTTTTGTTAATATGGTGTATTAAATTTTTAACTTCCATATTTTGAACCATATTTTCATCCCAGAGATAAATCTCTCTTGATCGTGCTGTGTGATCTTTTACTGTGCTGTTGAATTAGGTGGGCTAGTATTTTATTGAGGATTTTTTTTGCATCTATTTTTATCAAAAACACTGAACTGTAATTTTTTTCTTGTATTCACATCTAGCTCTGATATCAAAATGATGCAAACCTTGTAAAATGAGTTAGGACGTGTTCTCATCTCTCATTTTTTGGAAGAGTCTTAGAAGGATTGACATTAATTTTTCTCTATGTGTGGTAGACTTCATCATAAGGTGCTGGACTCTTCTTTGATAGAAGATTTTTGATTGCTGATTCAATCTTATTACATATCATCGGTCTAGTCAAATTTTTTATTTCTTCATGCTCCAGTTTTGGTAGATGTATGTTTAGGAATTTACTTACTTCTTCTAAGTTACTCAATTTGTTGGCATGAAAATACTTGTTCCTAGTTGTCACTTATGATTCTTTGTATTTCTGTAGTATCAGTCGTAATGTCTCTCCTTTCATTTCTGATTTTATTATTTGGGTCATTTATTTGTGTCTTCTATTGTTTTTTCTGAGTATAGCTAAGGGTTTGTCAATCAAGTTTATCTTTTCAAAAAATCAACTTAGTTTTGTTCTTTTTTTTTTTTTTGGTCTATTTTATTTATTTCTGTTCTGATCTTTCCTAATGTTTCTGCCTACTAAATTTGGACTTTGTTATTTTTCTACACTCTTAAGGTATAAAGTAAGATTGTTTATTTTAGGTCTTCTTTTTTCTTTATATAGGCATTTATTAATATAAACTTTCCTGTTAGAACTAGTTTTGTCTCATTCCATAAGTTTGATTATGTTGTGATTCCATTTTGTTTGTCTCAAAATTGTTTTTTTATTTCTCTTTTTATTTCTTCTTTGACCCATTGGCTGTTCAGAGAATATTGCCTAATTTCCACATATTTGTAAATTTTCCAATTTTCCTTATGTTATTGATTTCTAGTTTTATAGCATGGTGGCTAGAAAAGATACTTGATATAATTTCAGTCTTTGTGGATTAATTAAGACTTGTTTTGTGGCCTAACATAAAATCTGTCTTAGAGAATGTTCTATGAGTCCTTGAGCAGAATGTGTATTCCGCTGATCTTTGATGGGATGTTCTATATATGTATTTTAGATCCAGCTGATTTAAAGTATAGTTCAAGTCTAATGTTTCCTTATTGATTTTCTCTCTGGGTGATCTGTCCATTGTTGAAAGGTGGGGTATTGATGTCACCTCCTTTTATTGCATTGCTGTCTATTTCTCCTTTCAATTCTATTAGTATATTTAGGTGTTCCAATCTTAGGCGAGTATTTATTCACAATTGTTATATACTTTTGATGAATTACATAATAATCTTCTTTGTTCCTTTTTATAGTTTTTGACTTAAAGTCTCTTTTGTTTGGTAGAAGTATAGCTACCTCTGCTATCTTATGGTTTCCAATTTTATGAAATATCTTTTTTCATTCTTCATGTCAGTCTATTATGCACTTAACGCTGAAGTGAGTCTCTTGTAGGCTAAGTATAGTCAGGTCTTGTTTTGTTTATCCAGTCAACCACTCTGTGTCTTTTGATTGGAAAATGTTTTGTTTATCCAGTCAACCACTCTGTGTCTTTTGATGGGAAAATTTAATCTTTTTAATTCAAGGTAATTATTGATAAACAAAAATTTACTGTTTTATTTTATTAATTTGTTTCTGGTTGTTCTAGAAGTATTTTGTTTCTTTCTTCCTACTTGCTATTTTCCTTTGTGATTAGATGATTTTCTCTATTGGTATGTTTTGATTTTCTACTTTTTATCTTCTTTGTATCTACTTTTTTTTAATAACAGGCTATTTTAAGCAGATAACAAGTTAGTTCTATCACATACAAAAACTCAACACTTTTAGACCCTACTTCTACATTTTATGTTTTGGCTGTTACTATTTACATTTTTATATATTGTGCATCCAAGTAATAAATTATTGTAACTGTAGTTATTTTAAATATATGTATAGTTTAACTTATACTACAGTTATATGTGATTTACACACCATCATTACAGTATTAAAAAACTTTAAATTTATGTACTTGCTTTTACTGGTGAGTTTGATACTTTCATAAGTTTTTATGTTACTAACTAGTATTATGTAATGGTCTAATGGTGATGAGTTCACTCAGCTTTTATTTATTTATTTATTTATTTTATTTTTTTTAGTTGGAGTTTCACTCCGTTGCCCAGACTGGAGTGCAGTGGCCGCTCCCAGCCACCGCAGCCTCGACCTTCTGGGCTCCGGCGATCCTTCCGCCTCAGCCTTCCAAGTAACTGGAATTACAGGCATGCGCTACCACGCTGGCTGATTTTTTATTTACTGTAGACATGAGGTCTCGCCAAATTACCCAGGCGGGTCTCAGAACCCGTGGGCTCAGGCAATCCACACACCTCGGCCTCCCAAAGGTGCGGGATTACAGGCTGAGCCACCGAGCCCGGCTCAGCTTTTATTTATTGAGGAAGTATTTCTCTCTCCTTCAATTGCAAAGGGAAGCTTTTCCAGGGAAAGTACTCCTGACTGACAGTTTTTTCTTTAAGCAGTTTGAAAATAGCATCTCACCCTCTCCTGGCCTGCAAAGTTCATGCCAAAAAATCTGCTGATAGTGTGGTTCCACTTTTTGTGAAGAACCTTTCTCTTCTGACTTTCAAAATTCTCTCTTTATCATTATTTTTAACAGTTTGATTATAATGTGCTTTGGTGAAGCCTTAGATTGAATTTATCAGAGATCTTTCAGCTTCATACCTGGATATCCATATCTCTCTCCAGACTGGAGAAGTTTTTAGCCATAACTTCTTTAAATAAACTTCTTCCCCTTTCTCTGTCTTCTCTTCTGTATTTCTTATAAAGCAAATGTTGCTCTCTTGATGTTATCCCATGAATCCTATAATTTTAAAAAAAATTTTTTTCAGCCAGGCTCAGTGGCTTACCCTGTAATAATCCTGCGCCTTGGGAGGCTGAGGTGAGTGTATTGCCTGAGTTCAAGACTCGCCTGGGCAACTTGGAGAGACCTCATCTCTACAATAAATCAAAAAAATAGCCGGGCGTGGTAGCGCATCCCTGTAGTTCCAGCTACTTGGAAGGCTGAGACAGAAGGATCACCAGAGCCCAGCAGGTCAAGGCTGCAGTGACCGGGGGCGGCCACTGCACTCCAGTCTGGGCGAGGGCGACAGAGTGAGACTCCAACTCAAAAAATATATTTTTTTTTCATTATTTTTGCTTTTTCCTCCTCTGATTCATATTTTAAAATTGTCTGACTTCAAATTTGCAGATTATTTCTTCTGATTTATCAAATTTGCTTTGATCCTCTCTAGCTAATTTTTCATTTCATTTACTATATTCTCCAGCTCCATATTTCTGTTTGGTTTCTTTTTATCATTTTTATTTACCAAACTTCTTGTTTTGTCCGTACATTGCTTTTCCTAATTTTGCTGAGTTGTCTGTATTCTCTTTTAGATCACTAAACTTACTTAAAACAATTAATTTTGAACACTTTGTAGAACTTTATTTTAGAGGGGTTGATTGCTAAAAAAAATGTTTTCTTTTAACAGTGTCATATTTCTAGGCATTTAGTGGGTTTTTTTTTTTGTTGCCTTATATTGATGTCTGAACATTTGATGGATCTGTTTATTTCTTCCAGACTTTATGACTTGGCTTTGCTGGGAAGGGACCTTCACCTATGTGTGACTGCAAAGGCTCTGGCCAAGTGAGGTGCAGGAGTTCTGGCTCTGGTGAAGATACAGTGGAATAATTTGCATTTATCTCCATCAGCTGAGGATAGAATCAGTGAAGATTGTTAGGTTCTGCAGCATCCAAAGGGGTGGGAGTCTGCAGAATGGGCAAGGCCTCTCAGTGTCTTTGGTGGACATGACTTTTAGGGTGATCTTGATCTCTTTTTCTCCCATGATAGAAGACATGCTGATGGGATACCTTTTGGCATTGGGTTCAGCACACTTCCAGTGGCAGTGGCACCAATGTTTGATACATGGCACCTGTAGTATAGCCACAGAGCTAGTGATTGAAGCCTGGGTGTATATGGAGAGACCATGACGCCAGGGCCTGGGGCAGCAGTGACACTGATGCCTGGAGTGCAGGCACTCCTGCTACAGAATTGAATATGGCATGTGAAGCATGGCTGCTTGTGGAGCAGCTGCAGAGTCAAAATCGGGTGTGCAGGCATCCACAGAACTACAGCAGTTCTGGGGATCAGGGTGAATGAAGAGTGACTAAGGCTCTGGGATCTGGGTAGTGGACTAGCCGAGAGTGACAGTGACTCTGCAGTCTGAGATGTGAGTACATACAGTGAAGCCACTGAGCCTAGATCTGGAGTGGGCATACACAAGGTTGGCAGGGTGGCAGTCTCAGTCCTGAGTGGCACAGCAGGAGCTCCTTTTGATGGATGGGCAAGGAAGCATCATCACCCTCTCCAGGGATCTATAGCAGCAACAGCTGTTCATTACCTTAGTGGCAAATGCTGCTAGTGTCCTCTGAAGAGCAGGCCACTGTAGATCATGGTGGCATGCACTGCATGGCTGATACTGATAGGCTCCACCTTTCCTTTTTCCTAACCTTCTCCATTTGTCTCAGGTACCCTGATATCTCTAGCAATTATTCCTTTGTGGTTATTCTTCATTTTTTTGCTCCACTGTGTTGAGGGTTCTTAATTGGACTCTTGAGTCATTCCAGAGTTATTATGGTTCATAGATAACTGTCTAATTATTATTTTTGTGGGAGGAGAAGATTAATATATCCTACTGTACCATCTTGCTGACCTCACTGGTCTCAATTATATGCATATGTATTATACCTTTAATTGATTTTTTTGTTTCTCTTAATTGGTTATAAACTAAGACAAAGAGATTAATTTATTAATATGTGTATCTCTAGTACCAACCAGAGTTCCTGGTGAATGACTGTCACTCTATACAAATCCTTGCTGAGCAAATATATGCAGTACAGAAGAGTGATCATATTTCTCATTCCATTTTTTTGTCCCTTTTGGGTACATTTTTTTTATTTTTAGCAAAATGTTGTAGGTGAAAGAGAAATTAAAATGCAGGTAATATGTCTTTAACTGCAGTGTTTATAAAACTGGAAGTTATTCTAAAATGATAAAAATGATTTCTGCCTTTAGCAATATGCAGTATAGGTTAGCAACATCCTCCGTAAGAATTGGTTGCCGTGAAAAATTACAGCAAGTTACAACTAGCTTATATTAGCAGGATCTTTTGTAAAGCTTGTGTAAAATATTATGCCAGAAAGAATTGACCTAAACATGAAAAATGTTTTATCTTCAGAGGCAATTTGCTTAGAGACATTAACAAAATGAGCAGTACCTGAGTATAATCATTTATATCATACTTAGAGGCTCCCAGACTCCAAACCTGTCATTTCCTTTGACTACAATAATGTTGAAATAATCATGCATTAATTTATTCTAGTATAGCTATTAAGTGAGATAACAATAGGGTGCTATCTCTCACTCAGTAAAGCCAGTAAGAATTTTCTACTCACTGCTCCCCAAGAATTCTTTGCTAAAATAGAAGACAAAAGACAGGTTGCTCATTAAAAAAGAGAAGTGAACAAAACCATAGACTCTGAAGTTTCTCTCATAGCAGAACTAGTTGGAAAATTTTTGTGGGACTTTGAGGGACAGTATCTATTTTGGGGGGGTCTTTAACATATCTATAAAAGTGTTCAAATATAGGGCTTTGCAGTTCCATGTTTCTATGAGACAGCAGATACATTTTTGCAATAATTTTGAGAATAAAATACAAGGTCAAAATCATACCATTAGAGAGTTCTTGGGTGGGAAACTTCAGTAAAGAGCACAGACAGGCAAAGAAAAACATTTAAAGCTAATAATGTGTAGTAGCACCCAGGGAAGAGATAATCCCACACTTCCCCACCAGAGGGGATCCCCCTGACCATAGGAGAGCAGGAGAGGAGGACTGAAACCGCACCCACCCTCACTTCCTTGTTCTCCTTCTTTGTGCCAGACACTGGGGAGTTTGTGAATAAGGTCAAAGTTCCTCAGCGGCAGCAAAGGGGCTTACCTGAGAGTAACTGAGAGGAATAATTACAGAACCTGCCACAAGAGGATTGGTTGTTTTTGTTTGTTTTAATTTGTTTTCTTTTTCCTTTGTGCATGAATGTGTATGTGAGGGTTCGATATGCATTCTCTCCATCTTTTTTTCTTTTTCTTTTTTTTTCTTTCTTATTTTGTGTTTTTTGTTTTCTGTTTATGTGTGTACATGGATGATTGAGTGTTCATTTTTTATCTTTGTTTTTTTTTTGTTCTTCTCTTTTTTTAGTTTAATGTATATGTGTGAATGTGTATGTGAGGGTTCCATTTGAATTCATTTTTTTCGCTCTCTTTTCTGTTTTTAATCTTCTTTTGTTTCATGTTTGTGTGTGTGTGTTCGGTTTTGCTGATTTTGGAGGTTTTTTTGATTGTTTTTCTTTGTTTTTTTCCCAGTTTGTTTTGGTTTGTGTATGTGTGTGGGATGTTTGTGTGTGTGTGAGGGTGCATTTAATTGTTTTTTGCTTTGGCTTCTGCTTTTGCTTTTCTGTTATTTTTTATTTTTGTCTGTTTCATTTCATTCTACTTTTCTCTGTTCTCTTCATTGCTGTTACTGTATCTTGGACTCAGGGAGTATACACACATACCCAATGCATTGTCATATACAGTGCTGATCTCAGGGAGTGGGTCTCAGGGAAACTATACAACAATCAGTGAACACTGATTTGCAAGTAGTTTCTGAATTCTAGCTCTCCATCCTCCACCTTATTCAACTCTCAAAACTACAAGAGACAGCAAAGCTTCCCATCCACAGCCCTGTTTCAAAATAAAACAAATTCAGAGCCCTGATTAGGGAAGAATAGAGGTCTGAGCAAACATCAGAAGTAAAAGCCCTTTCCACTGCTATTAAATAACAGAACTAAAGAGAAAAAAAATAGACTTGTCACAAATGAGGAAAAATCAAGTGAAGACCACAGGTAATTCCCAGTTTACCAAAGAGACAGTGCCTGAAAAATCAGACCTCAGAGCCCAAACAATGGAAGTCACCAATGACTGGCCCCAGAATACAACAGGGACTAGGAAATGGATAAAAAGAGTGAATATGATTCAAAAAAGACAAGATACTATACTGAAAGAACTTGTAACAGAGATTTTGGCCATAAAAAAATTTTTATCCAGGAAAAATAACAAGTTGACAAGCACAGAAATCAGAATTAATCAAGCAGAAGAAAGAATCTCAGAACTTGAAGACTAAAATATGGAATTAATCTGATCTGTAAAAAACATGGGGAAAAAACTCAGAAAGAAAGAACAAAGCCTCCAAGAGATGTGCGATTATAACAAGAGGTCAAATTTATGCCTGATTGGTATCTCAGAAGAAGAAGGGAAAGCGACAGCACCTTGGAGCAAGTATTCCAGGAGGTAATCCCCATCTGACCAGAGATGTTACCATGAAAACACAAGAGATACAGAGAACCCCTGCAAGACATCAAATGAGAAGACCAACCCCTAGACACATAGTAATTCTCCTACACAAAGTAGATACAAAAGAAAAAATCCTAAAAGCAGCAAGAGAGAAAGGTCATACTACCTACTGGGGAAAACCAATCAGAATAGCAGCACATCTATTGACAGAAACACTATAAGCTAGAAGGGACTGGAGTCAAATATTCAAAGTCCTCAAAGATAAACAATTTCAACCAAGAATGTCCTACACAGCCAAGCTGAGCTTCATCAGCAATGGAGAATTAAAATCCTTCCCAGACATCCAATCCCTAAGAGATTATGCAGCTCCCAGACCAGCTCTATAGGAGATGTTTAAAAAGGTATTACACACAGAAAAAAGAAAAAAAAGAATGACCACTGACTTCCCAAGAGAATAGGAGAACACAGAATCAACAGAGAATACATAATGACTTCAAACTTGAAAACACACTCATACATCAACCCCAAAATTAAAAGAAAACAAACAAAGATAAAACTTAATAAGAATCTCATGACAGGGATAAACAATCACATTTTAATTATCAACCTGAACGTGAATGTACTAAATGCACCACTGAAAAGCACAAAATGGCAAACTGGAAAAAAACACCATAACCCAGGAATTTGCCGCATCCAGAAAACTCATGTCACCACAGGGACACACACAGACTAAAAATTAGAGCATGGAAAATGAATTTTCAGGTGAATGGATCACAAAGAAGGCAGGAGCCATGATCTTAGTATCTTAATAACAAAACAAACTTTAAGCTATCAAAACATTAAAAATTTATGGCAGGATACTACATAATGATAAAAGGTTCAATCCATCATCAAGAAATATCCATTCTAAACATTTATTCACCCAACACAGAAGCATCATCATTTTTATTTTATTTTATTTTATTTTTGAAGATGTGGGGTACAATTCAGGGTTAGAAATACAAATGTTCATTATACAGCTACCCTTGATGAGGTGTGCTCCCCTTGCCCTGGCAGTTTCCCACTACTGCCAATCTCCTTTGTACAGTATTATGATAATCATTCAAGGTCTGCTTATGAGTGAGAACATATGGTACTCTGTTCTTTGTTTCTGTGATAGATCACTCAATATTATACAATCTAAGTCCATCCAAGTTGCTTCTAAGTTCATAATTTTGTCCTTCTTTATGACTGCATAATATTTCATCATGTATATGTACCACATTTTTTTATCCAGTCCTCTTTTGATGGGCAGCACCATGGGTTCCATGTTTTGCTATTGTAAATAAGGCTGCAATAAACATGCGTGTACAGGAATCTTTTTCATGTAGTGATTTGAGTTCCTCTGGGTATATTCCCTGTAGGAGGATTGTAGGGTCACATGGAAATCATCAAGAGAAAGGGGAGACAGCCCAGTCTTAGAAAAATATATTTGCCAACTGTATATCTGACAAAGGCCTAACATCAAGTATCTACAAGGAACTCAAACGTGCTGAAAAGAAAAAAAGCAAACAGCCCCATTACAAAGTGGGCAAAAGATATGAATAGACACTTCTCAAAAGAAGACATACGAGCAGCCAACAGAAAAATTTTCAGCCTTACTAATCATCCAGGAGAGCACCAGCATTTATAAAGCAACTACTAAGCAAACTAAAAAAAGGATATTGACTCTAACACTATCACAGCTGGGGACTTAAATACCACACTAACAGCCCCCATTAATAATTAATAATAAGCACAATCTCATTTACAATAGCCACCAAAAAAATGAAATACCTTGGCATCTTCTTAACCAGAGATGTAAAAGACCTTTACAATGAAAACTACAAAACACTGCTCAAAGATATCAAAGGTAACACAAACAAGTGGAAAAATATTCCATGCTCATGGATTGGAAGAACCAACATTGTTAATATGTCCATTTTACCTAAGGCAATTTATAGATTTAATGCAATGCCCATCAAATTACCAGCAACATTCTTCTCAGACCTAGAAAAAACAATACAGGAATTCATATGGAAACATAAACGACCAAGAATAGCCAAAACAATCCTCAGCAAAAAAAAAAAAAAAAACCAAACCAACAAAACAGGAGGCATCACACTCCCAGACTTTAAACTATACTATAAAGCTACAATAATCAAAACAGCCTGGTATTGGTACAAGAACAGGCAAATAGACTAATGGAATAGAATTGAGATCCCAGAAGCAAAACCTCAATTTCTCAACCAACTCATCTTCGACAAAGCCTCCACCACCAACAACTGGGGAGAGGAGAACCTATTCAGTAAATGATGCTGAGAAAACTGGCTGACCACATGCAGAAGATTGAAACAGGACCCCTACCCATCTCCATATACAAAAATTAACTCTAAATGGATCACAGACCTAAATGTAAAATTGTAAGAACCTTAGAAAATGCAGGATCCACTCTTATGGAAGTTGGAACTGGCAACCGATTCCTGATCAAAACAGGAAGTGCTCAGGCCATAAGAGATAAGATAGACAAGTGGGACCTCATTAAACTGACAACCTTCTACAAAGCCAAAGAAACCATCAAGAAAGCAGGGAGACAGCCTACAGACTGGGAAAAAATATTTGCCAACTCCATGTTTGACAAAGGCCTAACATCAAGGATCTACAAGGAACTCAAACGTGCTGAAAAGAAAAAAAACAAACAGCCCCATTACAAAGTGGGCAAAAGATATGAATAGACATTTCTCAAAAGAAGACATACGAGCAGCCAACAGAAAAATTTTCAGCCTCACTAATCATCCAGGAGATGCAAATTAAAACTACACTGAGATACCACCTAACTCCAGTCAGAATGGCTATCATCAATAACTCAAAAAATAACAGATGCTGGAGAGGATGTGGTGAAAAGGGAACACTTCTTCACTGTTGGTGGGAGTGTAAACTAGTACAGCCTCTGTGGAAATCAGTGTGGCAATTCCTAAAACTCCTAAAAATGGACCTTCCATATGATCCCACAATCCCCCTACTAGGAATATACCTAGAAGAATCCAGGTCACTCTTTAAAAAAGATATCTGCACACATATGTTTATCGCAGCTTTGTTCACAATAGTAAGAACATGGAACCAACCATGCTGCCCATCAAAAGAGGACTAGATTTTTTTAAATGTGGTACATATATACAAAGGAATATTACTCAGCCATAAAGAAGAACAAAATCATGAACTTCACAGCAGTGTGGATGGAATTAGAGCTTATAATACTGAGTGATCTCTCGCAGAAACAGAGAGATGAGTAGCACATGTTCTCACTCGTAAGTGGACCTTGAACAACTACCGTATTACTGTAGGAAAGGGATTGAAAGTAGTGGGAAACTGTGAGGAGGGGGACGGGGGGCGGGTAGCTGGGATTGACAGTAGTCGACATCCACCTGGGGAAGGGGGGGCACACCTCATCAATAAGGGTACCTGCACAATGAAAATTTGTGTACCTAACCCTAAATTGTACTCCACAATTTCAAAATAAAAATTTAAAGAGAGAAAAAAAAGATTGGGTAATTGAATTTTGAGTTTGAAAGACTCACTTGAATATCTGGAAGTAATGACTAGAGTAATAGACCTCAATAAATGACAACCTTACAGAAAAACCAAAATGTGCAAGCTCCTAAAATTCATGGATGGAAATTCCTGGAAATTCCTGGTGGTATGATTGACTTAGAAGGAAAAATAAAAATGTTACAGCAGGGATAAGAAAAATAGATTGATTATCAAGGCAAAAAAATCAACAAACAGATTCGGAATCTCAACTTGACACTTGACCAAATGAACTTAATAGATACCTACAGAACACTCCACCCAACAACCACAGAATATACATTCTACTCATCACCACATGGAATGTACTCCCAGATCAATCACATCCATGGCCATAAATCAAGCATAAACAAATTTCATAAGATTGAAATACTGCTGTGCACCTTCTCAGACCACAGTGGAATAATACTAAATATCAACACCAACAAAGTTCCCCCAAAACCCACAAAGACAAGGACACTAAACAGCATGATGCTGAACGACTACTAGGTCAACAAAGAAATCAAAACAGAAATTAGAAGATCCCTGGAAACAAATGAAAATGAAGAAACCATTTTACCAAAACCTTTGTGATGCCATGAAAACAGTTCTAAAAGGGGAATTTATATCTCTACAAACATGCATCAAGAAAATGGAAAGATCAAGTTAACAGCCTAATAAATCACCTAAGCCAGCTGGAAAGACAAAACCACCAAAACCCTAACTTTAGCAGAAGAATCCAGATCACAAAGTAAGAGCCCAAATATGGGACATAGAAGACAAAAATAACATGGGAAAAATCAATACAGCAAAAAGCTCGTTCTTCAAAAGAATAAACAAGATTGATGGACCCCTAACCAGAATGACCAAGAAAAAGAAGAAAAAGCCCAAATAAATACAATCAGAAATACAGGAGATCAAATCACAACTGATTCCAAAGAAATACAAAAGATTCTTAGCGATTACTATGAACACCTGTGTGAAAATAAACTTGATAACCTAAATGAATCGGAGGACTTTCTGACATCATACAACCTCCCAATGTTGAAACAAGAAGTCACTGAGACACTAAATAGACCAATGAAAACCCAAGAAATTGACTTCATCATAAGAAAACTACCTACAAAAAAAAAAAAAATGCCCTGGACCAGACATCTTTCCAGCAGAATACTACAAAACATATGAGGAAGAGCTGATACCAATCCTCTTGAAAGTACCAGGCAATTGAGAAAGATAGAATTCTCAAATATTTTATGAAGTTAACATCACTGTGATAACCAAATCAGGTAAAGATCCAACAAAAAAAAGAGAATTACACACATATCCCTAATGAACATAGATACTAAGATTTTCAACAAGATTCTAGCAAATTGAATCCAACAACACATCTTGAAAACCATCCACCATGACCAAATAAGTTTCATCCCCATGATGCAGGGCTGGTTCAACATTTGCAGGACCATAAAAGTAGTTAAATACATCAACAGATGTAAGAACAAGAACCACATGATTATATCATTAGATGTAGAAAACACTTTGGTAAAATTCAGAATCCCTTCTTGACAAAAACTCTTGAACATCTAGGCATAGAAGGAAATGCCTCAAAATAGAAAGTGCTATCTATGATAAACCCACAGCCAGCGTATTGCTAACTGGACAGAAACTGGAAGCATTTCCCCTGAAAACCAGAATGAGACAAGGCTGCCCCCTCTTACCCCTCCTGTTCAACATTGTTTTGGAAGTCCTAGTTAAAGCAATTAGACAAGAGAAGGAAATCAGGGGTTTCCAAATAGGAAAAGAGGAAGTTAAGTTATCCTTCCTTGCTGTCTATATGATCCTATACCTAAAAAATCCAAGAGAATCTGCCAAAAACCTCCTTTCACTGATAAAGGACTTTGGCAAAGTCTTGGGGTAAAAAATAAATGTGCAAAAGACAGTCACGTTCTCACACACCAACAACAAAGAGGCAGAGAACCAAATAAAAAGTACAATCTCATTCACAATAGCCACAAACAAAATGAAATACCTCGGCATCTTCCTAACCAGAAAAGTGAAAGACCTTTACAATGAAAACTACAAAACATTGCTTAAAGAAATCCAAGAAGACACAAACAAATGGAAAAATATTCCATGTTTGTGGATAACAAGAATCAACATTGTTAAGATATCCATCCTACTCAAGGCAATTCACTGATTCAACTCAATACCCATTAAGTTACCAACATCATTCTTCTCAGACCTGGAAATGACAATAGAGAAATTCATATGGAAACATAAATGACTACGAACAGCCAAAACAATCCTCAGCAAAAGAAAAAAAATAAACCAAAACAAACAAAGAAACAAAGCGGGAGGTATCATGCCTCTAGATTTTAAACTTTACTAAAAGTCTACAATAATCAAAACAGCTTGGTATTGGTATAAGAACAGGCATATGGATGAATGGAACAGGATAGAGATTCCGGAAGCAAAGCCTCAATTCCTCAACCAACTCATCTTTGACAAAGCCTCCAACAACAACCACCAGGGAAAGGAAAACCTATTCAGTAAATGGTGCTGGGAAAACTGGTTGACCATGCAGAAGATTGAAACAAGACCCCTACCTATCACCATAAACAAAAGTCAACTCTAAATGGATCACAGACCTAAATGTAAAACATCAAACTATAAGTATCTTAGAAAACACATGAGACATCTTTATAGAAATTGGAGTAGGCAACCAATTCCTGATTAAAATCCCAGGTGTCCACGGCATAAGAGATGAGATAGACAAGTGGGACTTCATCAAACTGACAAGTTTCTGCAAAGCAAAAGAAATCATCAAGAAAGTGGGGAGACAGCCCACAGAATGGGAAAGAAAACATTTGCGAACTGTGTATCTGACAAAGGTCTAACATCCAGGATCTACAAGGAACTCAAATGTGTTTAAAGAAAAAAAAAAACCAGCCCTATTAAAAAGTGGGCAAAAGACATTAATAGACACTTCTCAAAAGAAGACATATGAACAGACACATGAAAAAATACTCAGCCTCACTAATCATCAGAGAAATGCAAATCAAAACCACATTGAGATACCACCTAATTCCAGTAAGAATGGCCATCATTAATAAAACAAACAACAACAGATGCGAGGATGTGGAGAAAAAGGAATGCTTCTTCACTGCTGGTGGGAATGCAAACTAGTTAAACCTCTGTGGAAAACAGTGTGGGGATTCCTAAAAGAACTAGAAATTGAGTTTCCATATGACCTAGCAATCCCCCTACTGGGAACATACCCAGAGGAACTCAAATCATTCTGCAAAAAAGATACCTGCACATGCACGTTTATTGCAGCACTATTCACAATAGCAAAAACATAGAACCAACCATGCTGCCCATCAAAACTTTAGTGGATTTTTAAAAATGTGGTACGTATACATGATGGAATATTACACAGCCAGAGAGAAGGACAAACATGGACTTTGCCGCAATTTGAATGGATTTAGTCTATAATAATCAGTGATCTATCACAGAAACAAAGAGCAGAGTATATGGTCTCAGTCATAAGTGGACCCTGAACATCTGTCATAATACTATAAGAAAGTGATGGGCAATAGTGGGAAACTGCCTGGGGGGAAGTGGGGACACAGTATCAATAAAGGTACCTGATATGAAACCAGGCAAAGTGAGAACCAAAGGAAGTCCCAAACTTTGCCTGTATGATGTTCGCTTGTATACCTAATCCTGAATTGTACCCCACATCATTAAACTAAAATATATTTTAAAAAAGAAAAGAAGATGATATGGACACTACTAGTGAGGGCAAGGAGGGAGAGGGGATCAGGGGCACCCAGCAACCCATTAGGTTCATTGTCCACTGCCAGGGGAAGAGAGGACCCACTGGAAGCCCAGACCTCACTAACATGCAATTTGCTTATGTCACAAATCCTCACATAGACACCACTTTTAAAAAAGTGCAAAAAAGCTGATGAGAAAGAGAAAATGGAGAAATAAAGAAAATTGAATGACATTCTCAAAGATGCATAGCCCTGAGAACAATACATCTAATTAACTGTGACTATGATGGATATAAAAAATAAGAAAATGCTAGTGCAGTTCAGGTGTTGGAGACACATTTACCAGCTTGTTGAGGTTTTAGTTACAGAAATCTATATCAAAAAGTTGATTTTACATAAAATATGATAACAAGAATAATAACTAATACAAACCAGTTATTCTGTTGAGACACTCGGGCTAAGGACTCATTTTAACCTCCTCACCGTCCTATTAGGTACTTATTATTTTTATCTGCATTTTACCAGCAAGGAAACCGATACCAAGCAAGGTTAAATAACTTGCTCAAAGTAAATGGTGAAGCATGTTTTGAGCCCAGGCAGTTAGACTCCAAACTAGAATTGAGCTCCTACTTACTAAGTTATTGGGAAAAAAATTAAAGTATAACAATAAATTTTGTAAAATTTTGTAAAACATCAGGAGTGCTTTTTAAAGTGATGATTTTGGGATGATGTTATGAAGCATGTGGTGGCAAATCACTTCATTCCCAAAGTGTCGGCCAGTGCCTTTTTTGTTTGCTAATAAGCCTCTGTGGCCATAACACACTAAGGGGAACAGAGTTTGCGTGGGTAGTAGCTCTCTTCTCTACCCATGTCCACCCTGCAGGGCTGCTTGAGCACCCAAGTCTCAAAAGTTTCCCTTTCATAGTAAGAGTAAGTCAGACAAAGCTCTTAGCCCAATCAGACAGGCATCTTTTTTTTTTTTGAGCTGAAGTCTCACTCTGTCGCCCAGACTGGAGTGCAGTGGCCACTCCCAGCCACCGCAGCCTCGACCTGCTGGGCTCCGGCGATCCTTCCACCTCAGTCTTCCGAGTAGCCAGAATTACAGGCGCCCACTACCACACCGGGCTAATTTTTGATTTATTGTAGAGACGAGGTCTCGCCAAGTTGCCCAGGAGGGTCTCAGACCCGTGGGCTCAGGCAATCCACTCACCTCGGCCTCCCAAAGCGCTGGGATCACAGGCTGAGCCACCGAGCCCGGCCCAGACAGGCATCTTTATGTCGACAAATGAAATGGAGAGTATCTCTGTATTTCTCTATGTTCTCCACGACTCCTGACATAGGACATATGCTGACACAGATAAAGTTCTAACTCAACTCCCAGAATGGACTTACACCTTAGATTGCTTCACAAATCCATTCACCACTTTTCTTGGCTTTGTAGTAGCACATATTTGGTTTTCTTCTGATGAAGAATGAAAAACTAAAATATCCAGAGAAACCTCCAATTATTATTAGAAATGTATTGAGGAAAAAACACAAAACTTATTCTTAAATTTACCCATTCACCAAACCACAACAAAACATTCATTAAAATTATAATTTTATGTCAGTATAGTTTTAGGGTACTTTCATATAAATCATATTCACAGAATCACAGAGTTATAGAGCTACATATTCTTAACACTGTAGTCCTTTGCACAAAATTCGAGAGACTGTGAATTGCCATAACCCTGAAAGTCTCTCAATTCTGTGTGTGTGTGTGTGTGTGTGTGTGTGTGTGTGTCAGTCGGGGTGTGTGTGTGTCAGTCGGGGGTCCCTCTCTCTGCTGCCCAGTCTGAAGGCATCAATCGCATGGTCACATTTCGCCACAGCCTCCACCTCCTAAGTTCAGGCAATCCTTCTGCCTCAGCCTCCTGAGTAGCCACATGCCACCATGCCCTGCTATGTTTTTTATTTTTTGTAAAGACAAGCTCTCGCTGTGTTGCTCAGGCTGATCTCAAACTCCTGGGTTAGCAATCCTCACACTGGCCTCCTACAGAACTGGGATTACAGATGTGCATCACCATGCCCAATTCCCATTTCTATGACCATTCCAGGATACCACATTGTCTTGGAATTTTGATAGCACAAAATGTCAAATAGTGATAGAAGTTATCATGTAGTCTCAGTTTGACCATTGCCAGATGTCAGTGCCCTGTTTTTGAAAACACAGCCCTTGCTCTTCTATCAGCCAGCTGACATCCATCACATCATCGCCTGCAGTGAAATCCCCGATTCCTATAACTTCAATGGATATCTCTTCAGAAGCTATTTCTGATCACTTTTCAGTTTGGATTTGAATATAGTCTTTTTTACATGGGTCTTTGTATCGCATTATTATATGTGTCGTAGCTCACCAAATTTTAGTTTTAAAGATAATGACTGCTGGGAAGTTCTCCAGCTTGTCTTAGACCTGCCCAGTTTTCCTCCCTTCCTCACTTGTAATTCTCAAGAATAACTATACAATGTTCTGGGAATGTAACCTTCTGAGACGTGAAGGGTCAGGTCTGAACAGCCCAGACTCTGTTCCAGTACCCTCATACAACAAGATGTCCTTCAGCACTTTAGCCCAGCACGTTCTGTAACCCCAGAGTATAAAAGCCAAAGCAAGCTGCTTTCCAGAGTCCCTCAGCTTAGTACAGATGGAGCACTCACAGGTGAAACTCCATTGGCCCCAGGCAGCATCTTGGAGGCTTATGGGACCAACTCACAATGGATCCCAGGCTTCTGTTGTCCCTTGCTGCCTCATATGACTTGTTTTATACATGGGTGTTCTGTCTCGTTGGACTCAGACAAGTTAGTAGTAAGTGCACAGGAAACTTGCTTCACAATGACTATATCTGCTACTTCATGTAAATCTCTTCTTAGTGATCTGATGTCGGGTTTTATAAAAGAAGTGCACAAGTCATCTCATTTTCTTGAGCAAGCCCATGCATCCCTGAGCTTATTTGTTACAACCATTTGTTTCTGAATTTAATCTATGAAACAACTGCCCTCCCATATCTAAAAACACACTCCCATTTTCTTCACAAGCAGGCATTCATTACTCACGTTCTCCCGTACCTGAGTCGTGCCTAAATGGGTATCTCGGCTCCAGGCATTTGCCCAAACATGTGCTTGAATTAAAAAGCCATAAATAGATCTTCATTTTGTCCACCTTGAAAATTGCATATTTCAACATGACCTTAAAGCATTATTCCCTTAGACTTACCCAAACAACTCTGGGCAACTGAACTGTTCTCCGGCTGGAGCTTCAGGAAGATGTCGCAGGGGTTAGTGGAGTTTCTGAGTCCCTGTAGCTTGCTCCAGTTGGGTAACAGTGAGGACATGAGGTAGCGGCCACACCTTAAACAAGTCAGGTAGCTCTCCCAGGAAAGTCTAACGCATGGCTAGATGAAGTAAGAATCTATGTGGTTAGGTGTAAGGAACAAAGAAAAGGACTTCTACTCTGAAATAATTCATTACCTCTTGTACTTCTTCCTAAAATCCTACCTTCCAGTTTTGTTATTTTGAGTGAAGCAATACATCTTTATTCTTCACAGTTGCCTTTGGAAAGTATCATAATTATGCAGTTATTAAATTAGCTATCTTTTGTTTGTTATTCCTTTTTCAATACGATAGCTCAAAGTAACCTTTGACAGATGACATAGTATAAGAGAGAATAATTGAAAATTAAAATAACAGCATTGGGTTGTGAAGGTATAAACTATGATGAAGAGAATGGAGATGAATGGGAAATTGAGAAATGCCACAGACAGTTCTCACTTGAAACTTTGCTTAGGACCTGGGGATTCCATTGTTTCCAGAACATCTCGGAATACAACCAGTATGTGGGTATGTGTGTCCTACAGAATCTGAAAGCTGGCTGTAGGCATGTCCTTGGGAATGCAACGTGGTCCAACTAGGAAGATCTTGAATTTTCAGAAGTCAAGCCAGATTAGCAACAACTTGGCCCACTTGGCCCTTGACCATGGATGTATTTTAAAGAGCATCATGCAGTGAAAAGATGCTATTCAACCTGAAGAAAACTGAATGACTTAACAACAGTGAAATGGCATATAGTTCATTATAACAGTGGAAACTATCAACACATCACTACTATAAGGTAATTATAATAGAAAGACTGATTCAAAATATAGGAAGCTAGTAAAATCTAAAGAAAAATATTTTACTTGTGGGAGGTACTAACTGCAACTCCCTTTCTTTGTTGTGATTTCACAATGTATGTTTTAAAAGAATGATACTCAATAATTTTCCTCTGGAAAGGTAGTTCATTAACTTTTATATGTAATCATCATCAGCCTTCTGAACTGCAATGACAGAACTCTTTTCTAGTATTCTGTAATAAGATAACAATCTATTTTGCAATGACCTGATATTAGCAAAGTAGAGTGAGGTAAAGGCATATGGAAAAATACTTAGTATACATATGTACATATGTCTACACCCACGTGTGTGTGTTTAATATCTCCACAGTTTCAAGCTAAATTCAAAGGCATAGAGTTGCTAACAGAGGCCCAGAACTCTGGAAATTCTGTCTAGGATAATCTCTATCACTCTTCATTTTATTCTGAATTTAAAAGTGTTCCGGGTAACTGTAATGACATTTTAATCCCAATTTGCTATTGCTTAGAAAGATATATTCTTACGCACTTTGGAATGAACTTTGTTGTCCTCCCTGCTTTTAACCACGCTCTACTCCACAGGCATATATATCCCTTTCCTCAATAAAATGTGCATTCCAAAGAAATTTTTCCTTAGATTTTTTTCATTCAATAAACTTTCCTTATTATTTTATTCTTCTTTCATCTTTTTGTTGAGGTAGACTCTGCTCTAGTTTACTTCTGAATTACAGGTTCGATAAAACGTTTTGTTTTTTTTTTTAACAAATAGAGTAATTTAAATTTCTAAATTAAATTGTTTCTGAGGAAATTATAAAGCAATAGGTTGGGAGAAACAGGAAGATTGAAATGGTTTGGGCATCCAAAGTATTTGCCTTGAAGCTATCCCCACACCTGACTGAGCCACACTCATAATGGGAGTAATGGTGAGTGTCTAAGTGCTTAGACAGCTTACTCATTTAGCTCTACTTTTAAGCCAAGTGCTTTTATTTTTAAAATATTTTGAATGTTTTCTTGATCAATGATATTCGTTTTCTTCCTCAGAACTTCCTTATCAAAGAATGTTGTCACAACTGTGAAGACCATGATCAAGCATTAACAAACAGTAGTCCAAAATTGAATTCATTTTGATGTTTTCTTTCAAACTTATAAAATTCAGTTGGGTTGACTTCTCACATTCAGAAGTGTGACAAACTTAATGCAGAATTTCAGTATATAAGTTGTGTGTCAGAGACAATTTGTCCTCTAGAATGAGTTTTGTCCTTCCTCCCTAGGAACAAAAAGTTAAAGCCCTAACTGGTCACTCAGCTAGAGCCTGCCCTTCCTTGCCCCCTTGTACTGCCAGAGCAAACATGTGACTGAGTTCTCCCAGATGGAATGTGAGCAGAAGGGACTTGTACCATCTCCAGGTGGGCCTTGCAGCACTGCATGAATGTGCCTCCCTACTCTTCCTCCTTTCCCCCGGGGGGATCTTGTATTTGGTGGTGACCAGACTGCAACATGCAGATGAAAACAATGCCCTGGAGGATGGGGGAGTAGCCCGGGTCAGCCTTGGTGATGTCAGGAACCGAGTCTACCAACCCCCTGAACTTTTACATGTGCGATAAAAAATTACAAATACAAAGGGAGACTAAACAAAATTCTAGTCATTTTATTTTCCTAGAATAAGACATTATACATTACTAGAACTAGATATGATTCAAATAATTAAAGTCTGAGGGTTCCTATACTTTGTGCTAATGTTGCTGAATATAAACAAGCAAAATACAGAATTAGCAGATATTAGGAAGAAGCACTGCATCAATATGAAAAAAATGTTTTGTAGACAATACATTTGTTCTATTTGAAAGCTTTTTGGTTTGTTTAATGTAAGACTGTGTTAAGAGTGATATGTATAGAAAGCATTATGATAATTGGATTGGACTTGATCAATGATGTTTGAACTTTGTAACTATGTCTTAAAAGCAACAAAATTCCTTTAAAAGTGAAATATATTCAGGAGAAATTATTTTATTTATTCTCAAATTCATTAGTCCTCAATACACTCCCTGCTAATTAAAACAATTGTTTTAAAGTTAACTTTTTATGATATGGGGGTTCTTAGTTATTCAACTATTGCATTATAGCAGAACAGACTAATGAAATAATTAAAATATATTGATGCAAATTATAGAATGATTTGGAAACCAATATCCATTTTATTATGACCAGAGCAGGTAGCTGGAAAAAGTTCTTATCGACTTAGCACTTGATCAGTGTCAAGAAAATCGAGGAGCACAAAGCAGTGGTGATAAAAAAGCTGGGGTATATTTTTCCAGTGAGGCAAGCCTTGAGCCCACCTCAAAGAAACATGCTTTCTGGTTCAAATGATTCAGTCCCTTAAAAGATTGAAACTGCTGAGACCATGCTCAAAACTCTGCTCAGAGAAGATGGACAGGGCCTGAAAGAACACGAGGGCAAAGGAGGCATATATTGACATAGCTTGAACGGCAGCTCATGAGGTCCTCTTTATCCTGCTGAGGTGTGTCTGGCGGAAAATCACCCTTTACAAGCACACCTTTGAACATCTTGAATCATATCTATCTCTTGACAACTTCTGACAATAAATTATGCCATTGGAAAGTATCCTTTGGCTAATAACCCCCATACGGGCATGGACATTAAAAAATAAACATTTAGCCGGGCTCGGTGGCTCAGCCTGTAATCCCGCGCCTTTGGGAGGCTGAGGTGAGTGGATTGCCTGAGCCCGCGGGTTCGAGACCCACCTGGGCAACTTAGTGAGACCTCATCTCTACAGTAAATCAAAAAATCAGCTGGGTGTGGTAGTGCGCGCCTGTAATTCCAGCTACTTGGAAGGCTGAGGCAGAAGGATTGCCGGAGCCCAGCAGGCCGAGGCTGCGGTGGCCAGGAGCGGCCGCTGCACTCCAGCCTGGGCAACGGAGTGAGACTCCAACTCAAAAAAATAAAATAAAATAAAAAATAAACATTTTCCCTTTTGGGATGTTATAGTGGGCACGTTGTTCCTAGCCAGAATCTATTGTCTTTTCTTAAAGCCTACTTTCCCACTGAATTTTCAGTTATATCAGCTAATACATAGTTCCACTGTTTAAATCGGCTACAATTATTTTTTGTTTTAAATTACTCCAAGTCAAAATCATCCTAGAGAATATATATGGTCATAACATACATTATATAAACATGGCTGAAGTGTGCAATATATGACCAGCAATATTTTCCAGACCAGGATACACAAGAAATGATTTTAGAGTGGAATCAATCGTGTTTATGGGTTGGATCTGTCACTCTTTTGAACCTCACATTTTATTTTATAAGTTGTCTGACATCTTTAATTACTATTATTGTTTTCATGCTTTGTTCATCTGTTGTTGTCTTTTAGCATTCCACAGCGAGACTTCACCCTTCTTGGATGACAATTGTTCTTGATTATACTGACTCGAATTTATTCAAATAGTAATAGCCATGCCACTTTAGCATTTTAAATTATATTATGTTGACAGCATTGTATGATTTAGCACTGATGTCCCAATCTTAATAGTCATATGAAGAGTGACTCATCAGACACTGATATCTGAAAATGCTCAAGATATTTTGAACAATTTGAATGCAAGCATTGCACTGGACGATTTAAATTTGCTCTAGAGATTAAGGCCATATTTTCTACCTAACAGATTCCTAAAAACATGCTGAGGAAAGGCAGAGTGGCTCATGTCTGTAATCCTAGCATCTTGGGAGACCAAGATGAAAGAACTGCTTCAGGCCAGAAGTTTAAGACCAACCTGGGCACCATAGCAAGAACCTATCTCTCTAAATAATTAAATAAACAAATAAATAATAAAAGTATGGTAGTTTTCTTTTTCTTTTTGTATTACATAATGACAGTTGTAAAAATGTTCCTAATTAAATAGTATTGCTTAAATTCTTAAATCAATCTTTGGCTATGTCTACAGAAAGCAATTATTTCATTGTATAGTATACAACTTTATAGAGTCATTGTAATTACATTGAAGTTTAGAAATCAACATCATGCCAATATTCTGCAAATATTTTATTTGTCCATTTCAAAAATATGCCTATATCAGCACATCAGTGATCATGTATTTGGGTATATAATTTTGTACCTTAACAATTTCAACCAACATTTTATGTGATCTTTCTGAAAGTCAAGAAGAACATCACAAACTATTAACTGTAATCACTTCTGTGGAAGTATGATTGCACATATGATGATAAAAAAGTTATTCACTTTATACTTCATATGATAATTTTATAAATTAATGGATTATAGGCTGTGTTTGCTTTATTTAGAATAGATTTTAAGTGAAAATTCCCAGAGAAAGGATTGTTGGATTTGAAAAGTTGTGTTTTTCTTAAAACAACTTTAGAACCAATTAAAACAAGGTTCCAAATTAATTTCTAAAAATGTTGAAATGGTTCACCTTGTCATCATCAATGTAAAGTCTTATTTCAACTTTTTTTTAAAAAAAAGAAAGAAAGAAATCCTTATAGGATGTGTCTCTTTGCTTACTGCTCTTGTAACCACTTTTAAGGTTTGTCACTAAATTATCCATCTGTCTTAGTTTATTTGGGCTGCTATAACAAAATACTATTATTGTGATTTTGAGTGGCCCTAATCCAAGGCATCTACCCTCTAGTATAGCCCTGGACCCAGTAGAAAGCTAGAGTTGGTGTGTGTCAGGTGAGATATGAAGAAGAAGTGAAACCAAAATGCATGAATCAGAAGAAATTTATTTTTCACAGATCCAAGGAAGATTAGGGGTGCCAACAGTGGGCTGATGGGAAGTCCAGAAATGAAAGAAGCTTAACCAGCAAGTAGGCTTGGGGGTGGAACCTTTATTAAGGTTCAAGGACATTATCTCTAGGCTTTTCCATGGGGGTTATGGATTAGCTAGTTTAAAGAAAACACATTCAGGGAAAACTTATTTGCATGACTCTGATGTTGGATGTTAGTTTTATCATTGTTGATAGTTGTGGGATGTATTAGCTTTGGGATCAGTGAGATGAGAGACAAGAAAGCCATGTCTCAAACAAGAACATGCAGAGGGTAAGTTTTAACTAGGCCAAAGGTGACAAGTATAACTGGGTCTCAAACAACTTCTGCCAGGCCTATTAATGTATGCCAAGACAGCAACTATATTAAACAAATTTATGACAACCATAAACTGGAAGGCTTTCACACAGAAATTTATTTCTTGTAGTTCTGGTGGTTGGGAAGTCCAAGATCATAATGCCAGCAGATTCATGTCTGGTGAGGGCCTGTTTCCTAGTTCATGGATGATTCCTTCTCTCTGCCTTCTCACACAGTAGAAGGGACAAGGCAGCTGCTAGGACCTCTTTCATGAATGAAAAGGGCATGAATCCAATTCATAAAGGTTCTGCTCTTACACCTAATCACCTCCCAGTGGTTCTACCTCTTAATACCAATACATTAATGGTGATTAGCTTTTAACATATGAATTCTGGATGGACACCAACATCAGTCCATGGCATCAACTATTTACTCTTTTAACAAACATCAACTGTATGTCAGATACTGGTAGTCACTGCTTAGAAAAAACAGAAATAATCCTTTTTCTACTCACTTCTTACTACAATCCCAGAAGAAAATACTTTTATCTGCAGGTTTTCAGAAGAAAATAAAACAAAACCAAAAAAAAGAGGCTCAGCGTTGCTAAGAATTTTTTTTTTTTTTTGAGTCGGAGTCTCACTCTGTTCCCCAGACTGGAGTGTAGTAGCACACTCCCAGCCACCGCAACCTCGAACTGCTGGGCTCCGGTGATCCTTCTGCCTCAGCCTTCCAAGTAGCTGGAACTACAGGCGCGCGCTACTACACCCAGCTAATTTTTGGTTTATTGTAGAGACGAGGTCTCACCAAGTTGCCCAGGTAGGTCTTGAACCTGCAGATTCAGGCAATCCACTTGCTTCGGCCTCCCAAAGTGCTGGGAGCCCGGCCAGAATTTTTAAAGATCACAGAGCAACTGAGAGACTCAGGATTCAAACCAAAATTTTTGTCAGACACCAAAACAGATGTTCTTTCTAGTCTACCTGACAATTGTTGTCAATTTAATAACCAAAGTGAATATCTTATTTTTGTATTTAGTTTATTTGCTATCACAAAGTTGAGAATTTTTTCTTATTTCTTTATTAATTATATTTCTTCACATATAATTCTGTCTGCTCCAGTGCTTTAATAATTTGTTACTGTTGTGATTTTGGTATTTTTTCTTACTACCTTATAGACTATATAGATCAAGATATAGGCATAAATATTAGTTTTTTGTAATGTTTCCTTAAAGTAATTTAAATTTTTATTGTTTGTTTTAAACTTATGAGTCAAAATTCAGATTAATTTAATACATTGCATTTTCCTTTATACTTACTGATGTGAACAAACGGTAGACATTAAGAAATAGGAGAGGTGGAAATCTTTTTGTGTTCAACAATTTTATTTTGACTGTGTAACTACATTTATGATTTATATAATGAGTTGTAGAGCCTATTGATGGAGAAATCTTGATCAGTAATTATTTGTTTGTATTAAAGACCATTTTAATTTGAAATAAATGTTTCCATGGCATGCTTTCACTTTTCTAATCTCAACATTCAGAAACTATATTTTTGCCCATATTTTCTGTTAATATTTTGCTTTTGTAATCACTAGCTAAATTTATAGTGTCACTAATAAATACTATTATATGACACCAGGCTTGCTTTACTATCAAGTAGTTTTATCACTATAATTTAGTCAATGGAGCTGTGTTTACCTTTTTTAGTGAGTCATATTTCCTTTATACATTTACTAATATGCTTTACAAGTTCACTTTCACCCCATTCATGTCTCTGATTAATTGCCTGAAGGTTTTTGGATGAATAGAGACCTGTTGTTGGAAGAATTTTCCAGAAATTAGCTTAATATCAGTTTCTAATCTATATAAAATACTGTAAATACAAATGTGCAAAATCATACATAAAACTTTATCAGTGATGAAAATGTCAATGACTTCTGATATGAAAGCATAGATAAAGAAACATAAGGGCTACTTTTGTTCTACTATTGCTATGGCTAATAATTGCTATTTTCTAAACCCTTACTAAGTACTATACACAGGCTAAATTACTTTTATTTTATAATGTAGAGTTCACAATTCACAGACATAATTACAAAAATTGGGATTTTTACTGATTATGAAAGAGCTAAGTATTTGATACAGGTCATTTATTAATAGTTAGTAAGTAGGTAGCATGTGAATCTGAATTGAATTCCAAACTTATCTGAGCATAAAATATTTACTTTAGAAACATCTCTTTACAATTCTTGGGACAGTTGAGCTCCCAGAACACAGTCTAAAGATGTCACCTTAGGTGTTCCAGACTTGGTCGGTCTTGAGTCTGATTCATTCAAACAAGACTTATGAGACAAATACAAAGAAATTAAATGCCAGTTTGAATAGTGGACAATGATAAGCATAAATGCTAAAAGAATCAGACACTTCAAGCCCTCCAACCAGTACACTCTCTTAAACAAGTTAAAGGAAAAGTGACATTTCAAATAGGAAATTTCTGCATACTGGAAGAAAAAAACAACAGGAAAAATTGGTTATTTTAGATGAATGCTTAAAAGCATCAAGACATGCATCTTTTTCCATAGAAGACTAGACTGACTCTAGATTGACAGCTCAAGTGCTTGGGACTGAGATCCCTTTTTTTTTGACCGTTCTTGGATGTGAATAGTGGTTTGATTCAGTGACCATGACTTTTATAATTCCATCACTTACAACTCAATTTGCTCTTCTTGATATTCGATTTACTTAAACCTGTTAAACTTTCAATATTTATACAACAGATATAAGGGAGAATTTGTCTCTTTAGTATTATCTTGCATATTTCCATTTTATGTTTATTTTTACAGAGAAATCTTGTTTCCAGGATGAGTGGGTAAGAAGGTAACCTGGGATGTGCCACAAGGTTATCTCAATTATCGGGTGCAACCTGTACCATAAGAGGTGCTCATAAATATTTTTATAAGTTCTTAAAGTGAAGCGGTGGATAAATGGACTTATTTCTGGGTGCCCTGAAAATTTCTTCATTGTTTTGTATGTTGAGAAAAAATGAAATGTAAATAAATTCATTGTAAAAGTCTTTCTGGATAGCTTTTCTTATAAATATAATCCAAAATTCTGATACTCAAGACCTGGCTCTTTCTTTCCTTGTAGAAGATAATTTTATTTCGTGTTTGCACCTTGAATAATAGAGTTACTATGTACTTTAATATAGAGAGGTCCCTTTGATTTCAATTAGCAAAAAAAAAGTATACACATTTTAAGTATAATGCTCACTCAAAAGATGGCGTTAATCAAAAGAATGCTAGCATCACCATGCTGCAGGAAGGACAAAGAAAATGGTGGAAACATGGTTGAGCAAGCATATAGTGTTTGGTTTTAACTCCTGATGACAGTAAATACATATTTTGATTTTGTCTCTTAGAGCTACAATACAGAATTTATAATTGCTAAACTCTGCCAGAACCAAACCCCTACTCATGTTTACCTACTCTGTCATAAATTTCAGGGTTTTAAAATTCCCAGTTGATTGTGCCCACTCATTTTACAAATCTCCCTACCACCATCATCACCCCTCATGAGTTCATACTCTAAAGTGCATTTTCAACAGTTTAAACTTGCTGATAACCCCTATATCCACATAGGGTTTTGATTTTTGTTTGTTGAAAAAAAATTTAGCAAGGAAAAAGACCTTGTGAGTCAGCAGGTTTTTATCTTCGGCTGTCTGGAAAAGAAGAGAAGAGAAAGGAAGAGAATATAGAAGGCCTCAGGGGAAGTAGGAGAGGTCCTCAGAAGAGTGACAGTAACAAAACAAACTTGACAGTTGAGCTAACTTGCCAAACTATCAGCTCTTGGACTTCAGAAAATTCTCGAGAGCTTGCAGGAGAGGTCTGGAAATTAGCTAATCTTGATGCTACTCTGGTCTCTTTCTCCAAGTTAGTCCTGACCAATTACTCTAGTCCAGTTTTCCATTCATGTCCTGTGAGGAGAAGAAGAAAAGAAAGAAAAAAAGCACAGAGAGGAAGAGTGATGGACTCATGTCCCTAACAATTCATCTCCTTTAAAAATAAGAGTCAGCAACATATAATTTCCAGGAAATTCCCTGTTAATAGAACACACTCCTTGTAAACGCCCAGCATTTTCCATGACTTCCACCACTCCACTGAACACCTGGGTTGCTGATTTCACAAGGCTTTTGCGCACCCACCACCATCAGATGCTAATTTGGTTTGATTTTCCTTCCATAGCAGTAGCTTTGCTACACCACATTCTCACTTGATCCCCTTCAGATGCAATGAGGGAACAGCTGGCTGGATTGGTAAAGTTATTAGGCAGGACAGTAGTGATACATTTTAATTTTAAAATGGCTATAAAACCATTTTCTGCTTATTTCATTTTGGTTAGTTGGATATGTTTTATAGTTTATCACTATATAATTTATTCATTATCTTGCATATATATATTGTTATGTGTGTGTGTGTGTGTGTGTGTGTGTGTGTGTGTGTGTGTATACACACACCATGGTGCCAAAAAAAAATGTATACACATTTTAAGTATAATGCTCACTCAGAAGATGGCGTTAATTAAAAGAATGCTAGCATCACCATGCTACAGGAAGGACAGTCAAAGAAAATGGTGGAAACATGGTTGAGCAAACATCATACTATACATTGCTACCATAATTCAATTCGACTTTGAAAAGTAATACATAGATAACATCTCTTAAAATGTGTATACATTTTTGGCACCCCCTGTATGTATATATATCTGTATGTGTATATATATATATATATATATATATATATATATTCACACTTCTTCCCTTTCTTGCCTTGTCTAAGCTATAGCTATATCCTCATTTTCCAACTAATTAATGAAAGAACCACTTGTTATCCTGTGCTACACTCAAAGGGGACCCTTAATGATTTTAAAATAAGAAATAGGGGAGATTCCCTTGGGTCCCTCCCACTGTGGGAGTTTTTATGTTCTCTCAATAAATTATGTTTTCTAAAAAGAATAAATAAATAAAAATAAAACAAAATAAAATAAAGTAAGAAATAGGCAGCAACATTTATATTTGAAAACTACCTACAGGATGAGAAATTCAATGTACTAGAAAAAATGAATGTCATTCAGCATACCATATAAATTAATGAAATATTAGAGTTCGAAATTAAAGTCAGTGACTGAGTATTTAAATATGTGTTTGGTTGGCTATCGCCTAAATTACTTTTTTTTACCATCCTCCCGTGTAGCATTACTTTTTTAACCTAATCGAGGTAAGGCTCCTAAAATATTCAAGCTCATTATTCAACTGTTTGGTAGCTGTGTAAAAAAGTAACCTTGCTGCTAATATATAACTTGTTAGGAGGTGGAGTCCAGGTTTTCAAATAGAAAAAGAATTACACAAGGAGATGGATTGAAGTAAAGGTAAAACTTTTTATCAAAATCACTAACACACTTACCCTCTCAATTTCCTACACATATCTCTTCAAGAGTGCCATCTGGTGTTTTAAACTGAGCGGGCTAGAAATTTTACTAATAAAGATTTTGTGTTCTTTGATACAAACTATTGCAGAGTGTACCTGAAAAGTTTGAGTCTAGTTCCTATTTTGCTTCAGAAACCACACTACAAATCTTTGAAGTTTTGGAATGAATGAAGCCTGCAAATTAACACCACATTCAACAACCACCTAAATATTTAATCAACATTCAAACTAAAATTTATGGAAAATGAAATAATGAGCATTCTTATTATTAAATGATAAAAATACAATCTTACATTTATCCGGAAGAGTTGAGCTTGACAGTTTTTATAAGAATAAATAAAGAAGCCAGATACTACAAAATTGAAATCATTTATTCAATCATATAAAGTTGTTTTTTCCTCTGACATAATTTTCTACTTTTTAGCTTATTGTTGTATAGCATTTACCATACTTGTAGGAGGAAAGGACAGAAAAAAAACTGAGAAATCATATTTAAGTGATGTCCGCAAGATGGTGGAATGGAAAGCCTCAGGTTCCACAACCCATTTCCACCCCAGAAAGTTAAACTGGCAACTATCTACAGACCAGAACATCTTTTTGAAAACCCCAGTACTTAGAAACAAACCTCAAACATCCAAGTGGTTTACAGAACTGAATGAAAACCAGATTATTTGGGTAAGAAGAATAGTCTCACTTCAACCACGATGCCCCTCTTACTTCCCCAAGTTGGCCAAATGCCACACCAAGAGGATTCTCTGAGGCCCACAGTTCCCACAGTGGGAATAGAGAACTGCAGATAGTCATCCAGTTTCCCTAGCATTCTGAAATGCTTTCTGGGAAGCCCAGTCTGCTCTCAGGAGAAACACTAGACCACATGGGGTCCAGTAGAAACAAAGGCAGACAGAGTTCACAGTGACTAGTGTGCAGATCTTGACAGTAGCTCTATGTTCCTATTAGCAGTGGAGCCCCATGGGAAATACCAGACAACTGTATAGCCCATCTGAAAAGCTGAGCTAGTCACTTTCAGAAGTACAGTGAGAAATTCAACATGTATTGAGTCCCTAAACAGTCTTCCTGTTCAACCTCAGAGACCACCCCACCAACTTACCTCAGACAGGGAGATGCTCACCTCTGTGCATTTCAGAGACATGTTTAAGGATTTGACCTGCTCTGTGGAGGAGGTCAGTGACTCCACTCAGCAAAAACCTATCCCATGGCTCTGCCCAGAAAGGGCATTTCTAACAAGCATAGCCTTAGAGCACCCACCTCAAGCGGTGACTCTGCCTAACCTCAGAGCCCTGGCAGCTGCCTTGCCCAACTAAAGATTCCAAACAGCAGAATTGCCCAGCTAGGAAATATATCCTATGACTGACTTGACTAGGGAGCATAGCAATACTAAGCCAGCAGCTCTGCCTGATATCAGAGATCAATCAGTGGTCTAGCAGAGACCATGACAGCCTCACTTGATATCAGAGCAAAGGCTGCAGCCAACGAGAAAACCCTCAACAATCTCTGCCTGCCTATAGTCACCACCAGATAGTTCTTCCAGAATCACAGGCTAACTAAATAGTAAAGAATTCCTACCAAATAATTCTTACAGAAGCCAGAAACTGACTGTCTCCTCAAATGTGCAGACAATGACACAAGGAAGAAAGAATTATAAAGAATCAGGGAATCATGACCTCTCCAAAAAAATACTGATAAAGCTCTGCTAATGGATTCTAAAGAAATGGAAATCTATAAATCACTGATAAAGAATTCAGAATAATCTTGATATTCAATGAAATAGAAGAATATACAAATAGATAATTAAACAAAATTTGGAGAATAAATCACAAAAAAAGTTTGTAAAAAATAGAAATTTTAAAGATTAATATAATGACTAAACTGAAATTCAATAGAAAGCTTTAACATTAGACTCAATCAAGAAGAGGAATCAATGCACTCAAAGACAGAACATTTGAAATTGTCCAGTCAGAGGAACAAAAAGACAAAATAATAAAAAAGAATAAGCAAATCTGACAGGTTATAAGACATCACCAGGAGACCAAGGCTTTGCATATTAGCAGTAAAAGAAGAAGACAGAAAAGGGTCAGAAAGTATATTTAAAGAAATGAGCCGGGCTCGGTGGCTCAGCCTGTAATCTCGTGCTTTGGGGGGCTGAGGTGAGTGGATTGCCTGAGCTGTGGGTTCTAAACCCGCCTGGGCAACTTGGTGAGACCTCATCTCTACAATAAATCAAAAATCAGCCGGCTGTGGTAGCATGCGCCTGTAGTTCCAGCTACTTGGAAGGCTGAGGCGGAAGGATCGCCTGAACCCAGCAGGTCGAGGCCGGGAGCAGCCACTGCACTCCAGTCTGGGTGACAGAGTGAGACTCCAACTCAAAAAAAAAAAAAAAGACTGGCTGAAACTTTTCTGATCTTGGAAAAGATATCTTTATCTAGGTACAGGAAGTGTAGTGGTCTACAGTCATATTCAACCCAAGGAAGAGCTCAACAAGACACATAATTAAACTATTAAAAAATCAAAGACAAAGTAAACATTCCGAAAGCAACAAGAAGAACAAAAAACATATCACATACAAAGAAGTTTTAATATAACTACCAGTGGATTTCTCAGCAGAAATCCTGTAGGCCAATAGAGAGTGGCATGTTATATTTTAAATGTTTCAAAGTACTGAAGGAAAAAACTGTCAACCAAGAATATTTTATCCAGATAAGCTATCTCTCAGAAATGAAGGAGAAATAAAAACTTTTCCAGACAAAAAAAGCTAAGGGAGTTTATCACCCCTAGATCTACTTTATAATAACTGCCAAAGGGAGCTTATTAAGCTGAAATAAAAGGCCATTGATTATTAAGATTAAACACAATAACACAAAACCCAATGTCATAAATAATACAGCACCACATTCAGAATACTATAGAACTGTAATGATGGCATGTAAAACAATTTTATCCCTAATCTGAGGGTTAAAAGACAAAACTACTAGTAACAAAGATAACCAAAGTAAATTATAAAGAGATATACATTACTAAATGATGTAAATTCTGACTTTATCTTTCTAAAACATAAAATCAGAGAAGGGGTAAAAATGTAAAATTGGTTTATGCAATCAAAGCTAAGTTGTTATAAACTTGAAATACACTATTATAGTATATTTTAAGTAAACCTCATGTAACCAAAACAAAAATATGTAGAAATACCAAAAAAAGAGAAAAGAATTAAATTATACCATAACAGAAGATCATCAAATCAAAAAAAGAAGCAAATAAAAACAATAAGAATAACAATAAGAACAATAACCAAAAAAATAAGAAAAAAGAAACAAAGTATCTACAACTAGAAAACAAACAAACTTAACCAAATTAATTCTCTTTTCATAGTAACTTTTTACCTATCAATAACTACTTTGAATGTAAATTGACTAAATTATCTAATGAAAAGAGTTAGAGTGACTGCATGAATTAAAACAAGATATCACATGCTGCTTACAAGAGACTTGCTTTACTTTTAAGGATACAAATAGACTGAAACTGAAGAGATGAAAAGTATTTCATGCAATAGAATCCAAAAGAGAAGAGGGTAGCTATACTTAGACAAAACAGTCTTTAGTAAAAAATCATAAAAAGGGGGTTTGGTGTTTTGGCTTATGACTGTAATCACAGAGCTTTGGAAGGCTGAAGTGAGAGGATTACTTTAGACCAGGAGTTTGAGATCAGCCTGGGCAATATAGTGACAACTCATCTCTACAAAAAAATTTTTTTTTGAGTTGGTGTCTCACTCTGTCACCCAGACTGGAGTGCAGTGGCCAATTCCGGCCACTGCAGCCTCGACCTGCTGGGGCTCCGGCGATCCTTCCGCCTCAGCCTTCCAAGTAGCTGGAATTACAGGCACGCGCTACCACACCCAGCTAATTTTTTTATTTATTGTAGAGATGAGATCAGCCTGTAATCCCAGCACTTTGGGAAGCCAAGGCGAGTGGATTGCCTGAGTCTGCGGGTTCGAGACCAGCCAGGCAACTTAACGAGACCTACAATAAGACAAAAATTAGCCAGGCGTGGTAGCACGCATCTGTAGTCCCAGCTACTTGGAAGGCTGACGCAGATGGATCGCTGGAGACCAGCAGGTTGACGCTAGGGTGGCTGTGAGTGTGCCACTGTACTCCAACCTGGGCAACAGAGTAAGATTTCAAATAAAAAATAAACAAATAAACAAAACATTAACAGATAGAAAGGGAGAGATTGATTACCATACAATAACAGTATGGGACATCAATACCTCACTTTTAACAATGGACAGATCATTTAGACAGAAAATGAATAAAGAAACTTTGAACTTGAACAGCACTTTAGACCAAATGGACCTAACAGACAGATACTGAACACACTATTCAGTAGCAACAGAATACAGCTTCTTCTAAAGCACAAAGAAGCATTCTTCAGGATAGACCACATGTTTGGGCACAAAATAAGTCTTAGCAAATGTAAGAAGATTAAAATCATTTCAAGTATTTTTTTCCAACCATAATGGCATGAATCTAGAAATCAATAATAGGGGAACTTTGAAAATTTACAAACACTTGGGAATTAATGCTGCCATGGATATGAAGCAACAGGAATTCTTTAACAGTGCTGGTAGAATTGAAAATTAGTGCAATCACTTTGGAAAACTGAGTATCAGTATCTATTAAGGCTGAGTACTTATTCTATAAACCGGCTATTCCACTTGCAGGTACATACATAAAAATCTATACATGAGCATGTGCATCAAATGACAGATATAAGAATGTATAGAACAGTCTTTCTTGTGTAAGTAAAAATTAACAACAATCTAAATGCCCATCACTAGAAGGAATATATAAATAAATCTTATTATATTCATATTATGGTAACAGTATTTAAGGTAAAAAAAACTACTTGAAAATCAAATCCTATGTGACTGTTACAGATATAATATGGAACAAAAATAGACACAAAAGACATACTATATGACTTTGCAAAATATTCAAAAGCAAGGAAGTAAAACTCTGGTGTTCAAAGTCAGTATATTAGTTATTTTTTGTGGGAAGGGTAGGGGTCATAACTGGAAAGGGTCTAATGGGGGCTTTCAGTTTCTTGCAATGTTCTACTTCTTGATCATAGTGATAGTTACAAAGATGTTCTCTTTGTGGCAATTTATTGAATTACATATGTAGTTTTTATGCACTCTTATATGTGTATTATACTTTAGTTAAAACGCCAAAAATAAAAAAAGATTCCAAATAAATTTCTGACAAATTTTATAAATAAATTATGGTAAATTAAAATGATAGATAACAGTAAAATAAATATGGGTGGAAAATAAAGAAATAAAATGGCCATTATTTGCAGACGGTATTTTCTGTATGGAAGAACTAAAATAATGTATGGATAAATTACTAGAGGTAATAAGAATCTTTAACAAAGTTGCTGAGTAACAAAATCAAAACTTAAAAAAAAGTTTTTATGTGACTTAAACAGCATATCACAGTGTGTCTAGGAAACAAGTTTACAACACATTCTTATTGAGATCAGGGACTTCGCTTTTGCATTTGCTTTTCTGGGGGGTGGCGGAGGCGCGGAGGCAGTTGGAGTCTCACTCTGTCGCCCAGGCTGGAGTGCAGTGGCACACTCACGGCCACCCCAGCGTCGACCTGCTGGGCTCCGGCGACCCTTCTGCCTCAGCCTTCCAAAAAGTAGCTGAGCGCGCTACCACGCCCAGCTAATTTTTGATTTATTGTAGAGACGAGGTGTCGCCAAGTTGTCCGGGTGGGTCTCGAACCCTGGGGCTCAGGCAATCCACTCGCCTTGGCCTCCCAAAGTGCTGGGATTACAGGCTGAGCCACTAAGTCCCGCTTGCATTTGCTTTTGCTTTGATTTTTTTCTCACTGATTTATCTCATAGCTGAAAAGAGTGTCTAGTATATAATATGCACTCAGATATACATTGAACACATAGATGAAACATATTATCGGCAAAAACAGAGGACTCTTTTCCTAATTTTTATACTAGAACAGTATGTATGTAGCTACTAAATGGTCATAAGAAATTACTAAAAAATTTCAGTAGATTGTTTGGACACAGCACTGACTTTTATTATTTGAAACCGAAATATAGTTCATTGAGGACCCATTTTCACTCACTCGATAGAAAATTGATAATTTTGAAGTGGCTTGATTGACTGGCATCCAAGTGCAGGTTCTACATACCCTAAACTATGTCCTTGGTAGGCAGGAACAAAGTCTACTAAAAGCCAATGGTGAAATGCAGTAATAGATTCACAGTGTACATTCCTTTATGCGGTATTTGCACTGAGGTTGCTAGACCACTTCTAACATTATTTTCTCTTTTATCCACATCATTTTTAATCTACAACATTATTCCCATAACATACAGCCACTTTATGAGGTATTGGTTGTATTGTTTTAGCTTTTCTGAGCTAGTCCAAATTTGCCGATAACTCAATTGCCTGCATGCAAATTCTAGATAGCTAGTTATTTTTTCTGAATAAGGAAGCATTTCTTGTCTCCTCTGATAATCATTCAATTATGAAACCATTCCTGAGTTCTCCCCGTCCTTATATTATATTATATTTAGGGACTCCAAAAATGTTAAAAAATCTGAAATGGTAGATCAGGAGAATCTACTTTTCCCTACAGAAAATATTTATTTTACTTTGTAGTTCTCATAAACTTGAAAAAGTTGTATTTCACAAAAGAAAGGGCTGCTGGTATAATTTTGTTTCCGCTGATCCCGGGTCAATAATTTTTATTATAGCAATAAATTCGAAGGTGACCTCTCTCAGTTCATTCTCATTGGCAAAACACAGAGGACTGATTGTGTAGTCAACGACATGGTGTCTCCTGTTGTCAACTGATCATTTGACTTCTCTCTTTTGCCAGTTAGCTACAAGAAAAAGCAAATTGACTTTGAAACCGGGGCATAGCAGGGCCAATGATTTAATTCTTCTTATTAATGACATAATATTATGTGCTTGTGTTAGACAGTTCCATCTAAATCTTCACGCTTCATTTATTCACTCTCAGGCAAATCTGCTGAATCAAGTAAGACTCGAGAAAAGGCCCTGCATTGTGAAAGTCAGTGATGACATTTTCAGGCTTAGGAGGAAAGAAGCATGAAGCCAGGAGTTCAGACACAGGATCAAGATCTAATTTGAGTTGTCTGTTGATTTGTCTAGAAAGCTACAATTAAGAGTTTGATAGATAACTTAGAAAAAATATTCAGAACTTACATAACTGGAAAACTCTCAAAATCATGCATAACATTACCAAAGAGGTTTTGTTTCCTCAGTATTTTATTGGACTCAATTGGAATTCTCAATGGCATAAAAAACTGGATTCCTATTTTAATTTACACACTTAAGAGATGTTAGTAACTGTGGGCCAAGATATAGAAATTACCACTACAATTTTGTATTTATTTTTTGAAAGCAAAGACTTATTCAATATAAATATCTGAAGTAAAATTAGAAAGCACAGAAAATAAAATATAGATAATTTACCTAAAACTTTTTAGATCCAAGAAAACCACTTTTGGTATATTTCCATTCTTTGTGTGTTGGGCTGAGGGATGGGAGACTTGTCTGGGAATGGTAAAATTGACTTTAAAATCAGAGAGAGCCAGGCACAGTGACTGACACCTGTAATCCCAGCACTCTGGGAGGCTGAGTTAGGAGGATAACTTGAGCCCAGGAGTTTGAGACCAGACTGTGCAACATAGCAAAATCCCATTTCTACAAGAGAATAAAAAAATTAACCAAGTGTGGTGGTGCACACCTGTAGTCCCAGCTACTTGAGAGGCTGAAATAGAAGGATCCTCTGAGTTCAGGAGTTGAAGGCTGTGGTGAGCCATGATCGTGACACTGCATTCCAGCCTGGATAACAGAGTGAGACCTTGTCTCAAAAAATTTTAATTTTAATTTTAATTTTAAAAAGTCCCAGTCAATTCAGGAGGGGTGTGTGTGTGTGTGTGTGTGTGTGTGTGTGTGTGTGTGTGTGTGTGTAGGGGTGTGTGTGTGTGTGTGTGTGTCTGGCAGTTACAGCCTAGTACTGTGTAATACATTAAAGAAAGTCATTATAAGGCCAAACACAGTAGTTCATACCTATAATCCCAGCACTTAGGGAGGCTGAAGTAGGAGGATTGCTTAAGGTCAAAGGTTCGGGACCAGCCTGGACAACATAGTAAGAACCCATCTCTACAAGAAATAAAAAGAAAATTAGCTGGAAGTGGAGGCACGTGCCTGTAGTCTCAGCTACTCAGGAGGCTGAGACAGGAGACTCGGTTGACCAGGAATTTGAGGCTACAGTAAGTCATGATTGGGTCACTGCACTCTAACCTGGGTGACAGAATGAGATGCTGACTCTTAAAAAAAAAAGAAGTGCTGATAAGATGATTTTCTTTGCAGTTTTATATAGAAGCACCTTTGGGAAGCAATCTCTGCTCTAATTTCTGGGATCTCTAGTATAGCTATCTACAGTGGTGATTCTCCCGAGCTCCTCTTGTCACTAGCGACACTGCTGGTCTACTACTGACTTTTCAATACACGAGATATTGATTAAGATGCATCTCTTCACCAGCAGAAACGCAATGTTAAAAGGTTTCCTTTGTTGTCCAAGGAGGGCATATGGTTGTAAATTAAGTTTTTTTTTTGAGTTGGAGTCTCACTCTGTCGCCCAGACTGGAGTGCAGTGGCCACTCCCGGCCACCGCCTCCTCAACCCGCTGGGCTCCGGCACTCCCTCTGCCTCAGCCTTCCAAGTAGCTGGAACTACAGGTGCGCGATACCACGCCCGGTTAATTTTTTTTGATTTATTGTAGAGAGGAGGTCTCGCTACCCAGGCGGGTCTTGAACCCGCGGGCTCAGGCAATCCACTCACCTCAGACTCCTAAAGGCGCGGGATTACAGGCTGAGCCACCGAGCCTGGCTGTAAATTAAATTTTTAGTAGTGTATTTTGTTCTTACACATGATGAGTAACTAGCTAACTTTTATTTATTTATTCATTCATTCATTCGTTAAAGTAGTTATTGATGTCTGCTGTGCTAGTCCCTGTTCCAGTTGATAAAGTTACCGAAAGCAGGTAGGTGTGTCGGGACTGAAATCCCTTAATAAATATATAGCAATTCTTCTGGATTTTAGTATTCAGGTAAGGCTGAGACCGTGGCCTATATTTATTCCTTTGAATTCAAATATTCCTTGAATATTTCTGCATTCTTGTCATTCAGATATTTGATTAGGGAGTGGGTCTCTTTTCATTAATGTATGAACTTTCTTTAAGTCAATGTAAATAGGTATATTTCCAGGGAGTGATTTTTTTTTAATATACTTGATTATAGTTTTAGATTCAAGTTTTCTAACTTGACGCTTCTTCAAAAATACCTATAATTTATGAATCTAATCTTTCCTTTTCCCTTAGCTACCATCTTCTCTTTGATAGGCTTCATGTTTTGTACTTTTGAACTTTTTTCCTGTATTCTGGGATGGCTTCTCAAATTCTCTTAAGTGTTAATTTTTCTCTTTACTATTTCCAATATGGATTTAATTTAGTTGCATATTTAGCTCCTCTATTTTTTCCTATCAAACATATTTTCTTTGAATCCCATATTTTTACATCTGAAAATATGATGTAAAATATTACATTATATTTTACATCAAATATGTAAGCAGTCTCTAAAAAAGTATTTTGGTTTGTGTAATGAGTCATTTAGAAGGTCTGCTTTCCTGTTACTTCAAGGGTGTTATATAATATCCTCTTTATCTTGTTTTACAAAAATTTCTGTAGATCTAAATCTTTTTGGTTGATTGTTTTCTCATATTCAGATTTGGTGATTTCCAAATGGGTCATGAATTATCTTTGAACTTTCCCTATTTTCTTTTTATTGGAAACTTGTTGAATTCCATTTTGAAATCTGGGATTGGATGTAGGAACGGACCATGACCTATGATTTATTTTAGGCAGAAAAATAATGTGACATTATTTCAATTAATGATGCTTAAATATTTTTAATATTTATTTACTAGGGAGAGGGTTGCTGCCTACAAAGGGATTTTAAAATCAAAATGAGTACACTAAATAGGAAATATTATCATTTTCACTTTGACAAAGGGAGGATTGGATTACATGCTTCTGTGTTACAACTAGAATTTTCTGTAGAGCCCTAACTGCATTGTTACTTCTTTCTTGTTGTTTTAATGCCCTTCATAGACTGGGGAACCTTGCAATAGTGTAATGGTGTGACTACGTTAATCTTTATCCTGCTAAGGCTGATGACAGCTAACTGTTAACAAACTTTCATCTGGAAAGAACTTGCTATATTTTACTGCTTACTCTCTGTAAAGTCAAACACAGGAAATATATGAAAAACCACCACAAAAACTGAGTACTCTCAATCATCTTGGTCAGACTTTCCTAATGCACCCATTTTATTTGAGGACAACAATTTCCCAGTTACCAGTCAACTTGCCAGTCTAACTAAACTTTATTTAGACTTTTTAAAACCGACTTTTCTACACTTATTCACTATTTATCCTCCTTGAGAATCTCATTCCCTAGCCAAACTGTGCTTTTTCAATTTCTTGACCTTTCTTGTGATTAGAGAGTCATAAATTGGGAATTTGGAAGAAAAAAGAAAGGTAAGTTACATGATTTATACAAAGTAATTTTAGGAAAGTGTTTTCATTGTGTAATAATACCTGTTTATTGTAGGTAATTTAGAAAATACAAATAATAAAAAAAAAAAAAAAAAAAAGAAAATATACCATTGACAATTCAACTATCCAGGGAGTACTATTATTAACTTTTTGGTTATCCTGCCTACATCCACATAAAGATATATGACAAATAAAGGATTATTATAAGCCATTTTAACTTAATTTTAAATTTAATAATTAATCATGAATACTTTGTTTTGTGTATTAGTTAGAATAGTTTTTTCATTATTATGTAAATTCTTGCAAAGTATTATAGTGCATGAGTGTGACAATTTATTAGATCAATATCTTTTGCTTCCAAATTTTCATTATTATACATAATGCTAAGATGAATATCATTTAATTTACATAGTCATCATATGTATTCTCTTAGAATACATTCCTAGACATATGCAGAAGTAAAAACCTTTAGATAACTAATGTCAAACTGTTTTATTGAAAGACTGTGATATTACTCTTCCCAGTAGTACTTTAAAAAAATCAATTTTCTTATACTTTATTAACTCTAGGCTTTAGGTATTAAGATTTTTAAACAACTTTTAAAAAAATTTAGTACTTTAGAGATGAAATCTCACTATGTTGCTCAGGTTGGTCTCAAACTCCTGGGCTCAAGTAATCCTCTTGAGTGTTGAGATTACAGGCGTGAGCCACCACTCCGGAACTAAACAACTTTTTGACAAAAAATTATATATATATATATATATATATATACACACACACATATATATATTATGGACAACATGTTTTGAAATAGGTATAAATTGTAGGATGGCTAAATGGAGCTAATTAGTATATGCATTACCTCACATACTTATTTTTTGTGGTAACAACACAATTTCTACTCTTAGAAAATTTAAAAGACTACAATATATTGTTACTAACTATTGTGATTACATTTTGCAATAGATCTCCTGAACTTACTTTTCTTATCCTACCAAAATGTTATATCCTTTAACCAATATCTCCTCAACTCCCCCCACCCATCATTCTATTCTCACCTTCTATACATTCATCCTTTTTAGATTTCAGATTGTCTTAGTCCATTTTCTGTTGCTATACCTGAAGCCCACAGGCTGCGTAATTCATAAAGGACAGAAAGTTATTTAACTTGCCGTTCTGGAGTCTGGGAAGTCCAAGGTCATGGCACCAGCATCTAGTAAGGGCCTTCCCTTGTGTTATGTGTCATGTGTCATGACTTTGCAAGAGGCATCATGTGGAAGACAGAGCAAATGTTCTAGTCCAGGTCTCTCTTCTTCTTATAAAGCCACTAGTCCCATCATGAGGTTTCCATACTGATGATATTTTCTTTTCTTTTCTTTTTTTTTTTTTAAGCAGGATTTATTAAGAGGACAGAAAAGCTCCCACAGTGGGAGGTGACCCAAAGGGATTGCCCTGATGATCTTTTGTAATCCTAAATACCTCCTGTCTTATTTCATCTTGTATTGCTATGACAGACTACCTGAGAACAGGTAATTTATAAGAAAAAGAGATTTATTTGTCTCACAATTTTGGTGACTGGAAAGTCCAAGAATATGGCACCAGCACCTTCCCAGTTTTTAATGAGGGCTGCCTGCTGCATCACAATATGGTAGAGAAGCAGAAAGTTGAGCGGGCATATGCAAAGAGACACTTATGAGAGGTTGGACATGCTTATGCCAACCTGCACTCATAAAAATGAATCCATTCCCACAGGAGCAAGAACTCACTCCTGTGAGAGGGCATTCATCTATTCATGAGGGTGGTGAACCCATCATCCAAATACCTTCCACTAGAACCCACTTCCCAGCACCACCACACCAGGAATAAAATTTCAACATGGATTTTGGAGAGTACACACTCAAACCATAGCTTTCAGCACTCCTGGAATGCTTGCTTTTCTTGTGTACAAAATACAATCACTCCATTCCAATAGCAGCACAGTCTTAACCTGTTTCAGCACCAGCTCATAAATTCAAAGTCCAAAGTTTCATCTGGTACTCAAGGTGTGCTTCTTGCAGTTGTGAGCCTGTAAAATAAACTTTTAAAAAAATTATCTACTTTCAAGATACAATAGTGGGACAGACATTGGGTAAACATTCCCATTCCAAAAGGGAGAAACAGGCAATAGAAAGGGGAAACTTACTCAAGAAAATCCAGAAGCCAGCAGGGCAGACATTAAATCTTAACACTCTAAAATAATCTTTTATTCCATGTGCTGCTTCCTGGACACTCCAGTGCAGGGAGTGTGGCCACTGAGACTTTAGGCAGCTATGCCCCTATGGCTTTTCTGGGTACATCCCACATGGCTAATCACGTGAGCTGGAGTCCAGTGCCTGAAACTTTCCCAGGTGGGCATTGCACACTGCCTGTGGTTTAGCCATTCTGGAGTCCTGACAGTGGCCCTTATCCCACGACTCCACTGAGATTACCCTGGTAGGGACTATCTGTGGCAGCTTCAACCTTGCAGCAAGTTTGCACCTGGGATCTTAGGCCGTTGGATAAACCCCTTGAAATCTAGGTGGGGGCTTCCACAGCTCTATCTCTCTTGCATTCCGCACACGTGCAGAATTAGCACCACATGGATGTGGACGCTGCCAAGCCTTGTTTATGGCTTTTGCCCTTCAGATCTGCAGCCACATGAGTCATGGCTGCAGCAGCCAGGATGTGGGGAGCAGAAACAAGCCAGTGAAGGGCACCCCGGGCCCATCCCTGAAGCCATTCTGCCCTCCTGGGCCTCTATGCCTTTTCCTCATTGTCCCAATACACAGCTCCTGGCCCCCTTTTTAGTCACATTAACCTCATTAGCAAACGGTCACTGGCCATGCCTTTATCACTCTCTCCCCAACTCACCCTCTTGCTTGTTACATGGTTAACTGCAAAGTTTCCAATTTTCTTCTGCTTTGCTTTGCTTTTAGTTATAAATTCTATTTTAAATTATTCCTTTGCTTCTAAATCTCAGCGTAAGCAGCCTAAAGTAACCACATAGCTCCTTCTGTAAATTGCTTAAAACTTTTTTTTTGCCAAAAATCCTCATTCATCACTCTTAAGTCCACTTTCCATAAAGCCCAAGGATACGGACACAATGTAGCCAAGGTCCTTGCTATGAATAACAAGGATGGCCTTTATTCCAGTTTTCATTAAGATATTGCTCATTTCCATCTCAGACCTCATAAAAAGGACCTTTACTATATGTATTTCTACCAGCATTCTGGTCCTAACCACTTAAGTAATCTCTAAGAAGTTTCAGAATTTCTCTAATTTTTTATTCTCTGACATCACACCAGAATCACCCTTAATGCTCCATTCATGACAATCTAGGCTTTTGCAAGCCGGCTTCTCCAAATTCTTCCAACCAGTACCCATTATGCAGTTCCAAAGCCACTCACGCATTTTTCAGACATCTGTACAACAATAGCCCCACTCCTAATTTTTCTGCCTTGGTCCATTTTGTATAGCTATAACAGAATACCTGAGACTGGGTAATTTATCAAGAAGAAAGATGTTTACTTGGCTTACAGTTGCTGTGGCTGAAAAGTCCAAGAACATGTCCCCGGCATCTGCTGGGCTTTTGGTGGGGACTATGTGCTGCATCACAACATGATGAAGCAGAAAGATGAATAGCCATGTGTAAAGGGAAACACATGAGAAGATGGACTTGCTTGTAACAACCCACTGATAACAACTAATCTATTTCTGGGAGAGCAAGGACTCACTCCCATGAGATGGCATTAATCTATTCCTGAGGGCGGTACTCCCACGATCCAAACACCTCTCACTAGGTCCAACTTCCCAACACTGCCACATTTCGAATCAAATTTCAGCATGAGTTTCTGGGGAAACACACCCAAACCACAGCATTTCCAAAAGTTTCCACCTTCACATACCATCAACATACAAATTAGAGAATTAAGTTTCTAAAACATAAAATTTGGGGACATATTCAAACAATAGCATTCCAACCCCGGTCCCCTCAATTTATGTTCTTCTGACATGTAAATACATTAATTCTATCCCAGGAGTCCCCCAAACCTTAACTTGCTTCAGGATGAACTCAAAAATCCAAAGTTTCATCTGAATGAGATATGGGTGAGAGTCAAGGAACAATTCACATACTAGCAGCAGTGAATAGAGGCGTGAATGTAGAATGTTTTCAGAAGGAGTTTAGCATAAAGGATGCCATATATGCTGTTGCAAACACTTGAAACACAGTCACTAAAAGACACAGTTGTGTGTGCCTGGTACAACCTCTGGCCTGTGACTATGCTTATTGATGATGATGACCAGTGTGGAGACTGAACGATTTCGTATGTCAAGTGAGAAAAAAATGATATCTGACCAATTTGTGCCAAGCCACAAATAGTTACTTGGAATGATTAATAGAATTAATAATCTTCTGTAAGAACTGATGAAGAAATAATAAAAATACAAATTACCTATATAGCAATGAAAGAGTTGATATTATTACAGAGTGCACAAATATTGAGAAGATAATATTATAAAGAACTTTCAGTTGACAAATTTGATGATTTAAGTGAAATGGAAAAGTATCTTTAAAAACACAATTTTCCAACCCAGACAAAAGAAGAAGTCAAAAATCTTATAACTCCATGTATTTTAAAGAAGTTGAATCCATTACCAAAACCTTCCTATAAAGAAAATGCTAGACCCATATGACATCATTGCTGAAATGTATAAATCATATTAAGAAGAAATCATCAGCCTTATGTAAGATTTTTCAGAAAATAAAGGTGGAGATGATACATCCCAACTTGTTTTATGAGGATGGCATAACCCTGATACTAAAATGTGGCAAAAACATTACATGAAAAATTATAACCTAATTTAGCCATGTTTAAAATGAAGACATTGCAGCTTCACATATGTTTGCATTTGATAGATGTTTTAAGAACTTGAATGTTATAAATCACCCTCTTATAATGTGAAATATTTTTATTAAAAATCACAAAAATGATCAATACCCGGGGGACTGGAAAGGAAAAATGGAGGAGACATACAAGTTTCTGAATGTCAGCCAGGCATAACAAACATGTTACACAGCTACAGGAATTGTAGTGGTACTGCTATTACAGAAACAAAAGGCAAGGAACCATATACACAGATTTACGTATGCATCATAACTCTTAACATAGTAATAGAATTCCAAGAGCATTAATGGCTTAACTTAATGGGTGCTCCTTCATTTAGTAGATTCTAAAAAACAAGGTGCACCTTGGCAAACATTCCCATAATTAAGCCCCATAAGTATTAAATCTAGATGAGAATGAGTGGCTTATTGTGAAATAAGAATAACATCCAAAGAGACCCAGAATATCATACAAGTAAATCTTACTAGCAGAGTTCTAAAATGGGAATATAAGTGCATTTGCTTAATACAATACCGATTATTGTCTAGTCTATGACTTTTCTCCTTGAGGAATATTTTTAGTCCATTTTAAAAATTCCCACTTTAAGACAAAACCTATTGTGAGCAATTTTCTCCCATGAAGTTGTGAATCCTTTCCTTCCTAACATCTTATTAGTTTTTATTATACATCTGAGTATATTTGATGATTAAAGGGGGAACCAAATTAATGTTTATGACTCTTAAGAAGATTGCTAATATTTTTTCATTTAATAAGCACTTAGTTAAATTCTACTTTTTTATTACTTTAAACAACTCCCTGCAGGTGCACATGCCAGTGCTATTTATTACTTTTGCTTATGGACTATGTTTGTAAAAATAGTTCCAATCTGTTTATATTTTCTTCATCCTTAATATAATGTCATGACAAATAAAGTGCTGAATTTGTTAGGAACTATTTCAGTCCTTTCTGATATAGTTTATCTTCATATGTGACCAAAGGAAGGCATCTCTCTGTAATAACTTCATCAAATTGCTACTAGATTGAAAAAATAAATTAATGGGCATACACACTCATCAGGCTGAAGCCCTTGAAGACATTAGCCTGGATGAATAAGACAAGTCGCAGACCCACACCACTCTAGGATGTTTATCAAAACATTTATACTCTATCAAAAACACAACTCGCTGGGCTCGGTGGCTCAGCCTGTAATCCCACGCCTTTGGGAGGCTGAGGTGAGTGG